>NC_053433.1:88709879-88905532 GCF_007990345.1 Gossypium hirsutum | reverse complement strand
CATAAAGTATCGAAAAACAACAATGGGTAGTCCTATACATGCCATATCAAAATTCAACCAAAATAGTACCCAAAAGAGCCTTTGATAGTGTGGGCGACTTCGACTTCAAGATCCCGAGTCCGATAGCTGGAGAACCAAAAATCTATAAAACAGAGGAGCAGTGTAACGAGTAAGCAATTTATGCTTAGTAAGTTTTGAGCAAGGAATTCCAGCATAAACAAAGAATAACACACATTTAGCTAAACGGAATATTTCACAATACGCAATTTACCAATATCAAACTTGCTTCACAACATTAACAACCCTTATGTACATACACAATAGACTAACTTAGCCGAAGGCCGGTAGCTCGTTTATCAACTGAGCGAACATTTATTTGTAAGGGCTCGATTAAATTCAACACATACGTAACATATCCCCATATTGGGATGTTTTTCGAGTATTCGCTGGAATTTTACAGCAAGCTCATTCATTACCAAATCACGTACCTTCGGATTTAACCGGATATAGCTCCTCGTTCAAATGCCTTCGGGACATAGCCCGGTTTTAGTAACTCACACAATGCCTTCGGGACATAACCCGGATTTAACAACTCGCACGAATGCCTTCGGACTTAACCCGGATTTAATAACTCGCACGAATGCCTTCGGGACTTAACCCGGATTTAACAACTCGCACGAATGCCTTCGGACTTAACCCGGATTTAACAACTCGCACGAATGCCTTCGGGACTTAACCCGGATTTAGTATCTCGCGCCTTCGGGGCTTAACCCGGAATTTGTATCTCGCACAAATGCCTTCGGATCTTAGTCCGGATATATCACTTAGCACAAAGCCTTCGGGACTTAGCCCAGACAGCATTCAATTAATCATGCACATCTAACAATAATTCATGGCACATTCATATTTCATTTTCACTTGCGAAACTCAAACACAAGGCACATATCGTCCTTGCACATTCGGCTCAATAGCCTCACATAGAGCATGATTTAATCACATCGTAATTTAAGCTCTCTTACTCAAGAACTTACCTCGGGTGTTGTCGAGCGATTCTGCTAGCTATTCAACCACTTTTTCCTTCCCTTTATCGGATTTATTTCCCTTTGCTCTTGAGCTTAATTAAACAAATAAATTGATTTCATCATTTAGGCATCAAAAGATGAACACAAGAACTTAGCCCATATTTATACATTAGACATTAAAGTCTCATACATGCAAAAATCATGCATCAACACAACATATTAGCTAATTTCTTTCCCCTTGGCCGAATATGCATGTCTATTTTGGGGTCGATTTCAACACTTAATACACACATATACACACTAGTAAAGCATCCTCCCCCTTTTCATCAATTTAACACATGCATTGCTCATTAACATGCAAAGTTACATTCGGCCTTAGCACACATCTTGCTAGCCGATTCTTCTCCATTTAGCAACCAATGCACATATGTGCTCACACAAAAATGCTAAAAAGGAGGTTCAAGAATCATCAAGCCATCATCACATGTATCATTAACAAGCTTCATATTTTGCATGCAATGGCATTAACACAACCTCCACTTAGGCCGAATCTTAACTCATCCTCATGCCTCATCACCACAACATCAAACACCAACCAAGAATGATGCATCCATGGTCAAGTGCCATTTCCATCACATAGCAAGATTTAGACCATGGCTAGGTAGAACTCAAGCTAACAACTAAAACATGCATGCATCTCATGGAACATCATCAAACATACCTTAGCCTAGCTACATGCATGGCCGAATCTCTTCACCTTTCTTCTTCTTTCCTCCATAAAATTTTTGGCCAAGGATGAACCAAAGGATGAGAAATTTTTCTTTGTTTTTCTTTCTAATTTAGGCTAAATGAAGGTGAGAAAAGGATGAACAAAGATCTTCTCCTCTCTTTTCTTTAGCTCACGGCAATGGGGGGGAAAAGAATCAACTACACACTTTTTTTTTGTAATCATCATACTCCTTTTCATTATTAATTTCCATGCCTATTATTTTATTTTTTCCACCATGATGCACCAACAAAACATGTCTATGACATGTCTTGGCCATCAAACTTGGTCTACCATGCTTGTCATGGCCGGCCACTACTAGTAGGGGGGAATTTGACATGCAAGTCCCCCCTTTGTCCACATGCACTAATAGGTCCTCACACATTGACCTATCACATTTTAGAATTTTCTCACATAAGTCCTATTGACTAAATTCACATGAAATCAACCAAATTGAAGCTTGAAATTTTCACACATTCATAATTACATATTCTAGACAATAAGTATCACATTCAAACATTTCGGTGACTCGGTTTAGCGGTCCCGAAACTACTTCCCGACTAGGGTCAACTTTGGGCTGTCACAACTCTCCCCCACTTAGGAAATTTTCGTCCCCGAAAATCTTACCGGTAAATAGGTTTGGGTATCGTTCTTTCATCGAGCTCTCGGTCTCCCAAGTAGCTTCCTCGATCCCGTGTTTGAGCCATAACACCTTTACTAGCGGAACTCTTTTGTTTCGCAACTCCTTCACTTCACGAGCTAGGATACGCATCGGTTCTTCTTCATAGCTCATGTCGACATGAATTTCAACCTCTGATGGGCTAATTATATGCGATGGATCAGTTCGATAGCGTCGAAGCATCGAAACATGAAAGACGTCATGAATTTTTCAAGCTCCGGGGGCAAAATCAATCTATACGCAACCGGACCAACTCGTTCGGAGATTTCGTACGGCCCAATGAATCTTGGGCTCAACTTGCCCTTACGGCCGAACCTGAGTATCTTTTTCCAAGGTGAAACCTTAAGGAACACTTTGTCTCCCACCTGATACTCGATGTCTTTTTGTTTCAAATCTGCGTACGACTTCTGACGATCCGTGGCTACCTTCAGACTTTCACGGATTACCTTTACTTTCTGTTCAGCATCTTTAATCAAATCAACTCCGAAAATTTTACCTTCACCGAGCTCGGTCCAAAACAATGGTGTACGGCATTTACGACCGTACAAAGCCTCGTAAGGTGCCATCTTAATACTTGATTGAAAACTATTGTTGTAAGCGAATTCAATCAAAGGTAAATACCGTTCCCATGAACTACTGAACTCAAGGATGCAACATCTCAACATATCCTCAAGTATCTGAATTATCCGCTCGGATTGACCATCAGTTTGGGGGTGAAAAGCAGTGCTAAAATGCAGCTTGGTACCCAGAGCTTCTTGCAATTTCTTCCAAAATCGTGGGGTGAATCTCGGATCTCTATCCGACATGATAGAAACAGGTACCCCGTGTAATCTCACAATTTGATAAACGTACAATTCAGCTAGTTTATCCAATGAAAAATCCGTACGTACGGGGATGAAATGAGCCGACTTAGTCAGTCTATCAACAACAACCCATATCGCATCCTTCTTACTTGCTGACAAGGGCAGTCCGGACACAAAGTCCATTGTGACTCGATCCCATTTCCACTCGGGTATCATGATCGGCTGGAGTAATCCTGAAGGCACTTGATGTTCCGCTTTCACTTGTTGACATATTAAACATCTCGAAACAAAGTCGGAGATGTCCCGTTTCATACCATGCCACCAAAATTGACGTTTCAAATCGTTGTACATTTTCGTACTCCCCGGGTGAATTGACATTCGGCTACAATGGGCTTCGTTCAGAATCATCGAAATGAGTTCCGAATTCCTTGGAACACACAAACGATTTCTGAACCTCAAACAATCATCATCATCAATTTGAAACTCCGATTCCTCGTTCGAAAAACACTTAGCCCGTTTTGCAACCAATTCATCATCGACTTTCTGAGCTTCACGAATTTGGTGAGTCAATAATGGTTTAGCTTTTAATTCAGCTACTAACACATTGTCTGGTAGAACAGACAAATGCACGTTCATCGCTCGTAAAGCAAACAATGACTTCTGGCTTAAGGCGTCCGCAACCACGTTAGCCTTTCCCGGGTGGTAATCAAAGACAAGCTCGTAATCTTTCAACAACTCAAGCCAACGTCTTTGTCGCGGATTCAAGTCTTGTTGAGTCATTAAATATTTGAGACTTTTGTGATCCGAAAATACATGGCACTTCTCACCAAACAGATAATGTCGCCATATTTTTAAAGCAAACACGATGGCAGCTAGTTCGAGATCATGGGTCGGATAATTCCTCTCGTGTGGCTTCAATTGTCTCGACGCATAGGCCACGACTCGACCTTCTTGCATCAATACGCAACCCAACCCAAGTAGGGATGCGTCACTATAAATGACAAACTCTTTACCTGATTCGGGTTGCACCAAAATTGGAGTTTTAGTCAAATGAGTTTTCAGTTGGTCGAAACTTTTCTGACATTTCTCCGTCCACTCGAACTTAACATCCTTTTGAAGTAGCTTCGTCATTGGCGTGGCTATCATCGAGAAACCTTTCACAAATCGTCGGTAATAACCGGCGAGCCCCAAAAAGCTCCGATCTCAAATCTATTTTTGAGAACACTGAGGCTCCCTTCAGTTGGTCGAACAAATCATCGATGCGCGGCAACGGATATTTGTTCTTTATCGTCACTTTATTCAGCTGACGATAGTCAATGCACAACCTCATGGTTCCGTCCTTCTTTTTCACGAACAATACTGGTGCACCCCAAGGTGAGAAACTTGGTCGAGCGAAACCTCTATCCGTCAGTTCTTGCAACTGAGCTTTCAACTCCTTTAACTCGGTCGGTGCCATACGATACGGAGCTATCAAAATCGGCGTAGTCCCAGGTACAAGCTCAATACCAAACTCTACCTCCCGAACAGGTGGTAAGCCCGGTAATTCTTCCGGAAAAACATCCGGGTATTCACAAACCACCGGCACAGATTCGGGTTTCTTTTCTAATTCTTTGTCATCAAGTACATACGCAAGGTATGCTTCGCACCCTTTTCTTACATATTTCTGTGCCAACATTGCTGATATTACAGCTGGCATCCCCTCCAAGTCCGCAGACTCAATTCGGACTACTTCGTTATTTGCGCACCTCAAATCAATAGTCTTGCTCTTGCAATTCACAATCGCATCATGCGCGGTCAACCAATCCAACCAAGGATAACATCAAATTCATCAAACGGCAAAAGCATCAAGTCCGCCGGAAAACAGGAACCTCGAAATTCCAGGGGACATTTCTTACACACTTTGTCGACAAGCACGTAATGACCCAAGGGATTTGACACCCGAATTACGAACTCAGTAGACTCAATAGGTAAAGTCTTACTGGATGCTAAGGTTTCACATATGTAAGAATGAGTAGAACCGGGGTCAATCAAAGCAATTACATTAGTATCAAAGAGAGTGAATGTACCGGTAATAACATCAGGCGAAGAAGCATCCTCGCGGGCACGTATAGCATAAGCTCTAGCAGGCGCACGAGCTTCGGATCTGGTTATATCACCTCTAGATCCTCTCTGACCACCACTAGCATTGCCCGTATTTCCAGATGGTCTACCTCGAGCAGTGGTAGCACCCGGTTTCCCACTCTGATTTTCATTCTGTTCAAACCACCTCGGGCAATCTTTAATGAAGTGGTCAACTGATCCGCACTTGTAACAGGAGCGGTCAGGGAATCTACAACTCCCCGAATGCCATTTACCGCAATATCGACACTTCGTTCTATCTCGACGTTCATTCCCAACACTGGCGACCGAAGTGCCTCGTGTACCCACAGGGGGTCGATCACGATCTCGTCTAAAAAGGCCCGAAGTGCATCTAAACTGGCCGGCATCATCTCGAAATCTCTTCGATGTCTGTTGAAGAGACCTTCCCGAGGATCTTTTACGAAACTCTCCAGTTCCCTCATCAACTCTTTGCTTTTCTTTTCTAAGCTCTTCGGCTTTACAAGCTCGTTCAACAAGTACCACGAACTCTCGTATTTCAAGAACGCCAACGAACATTTTTATATCTTCATTCAGCCCATCCTCGAAGCGTTTACACATAATAGCTTCGGACGAAACACATTCCCGAGCGTATTTGCTAAGTCTAACAAATTTTCACTCGTAATCAGTAACCGACATGGAGCCTTGCTTAAGCTCAAGAAATTCCTTCCGTTTTTGATCAACAAATCTCTGACTGATATACTTTTTCCGAAACTCAGTTTGGAAAAACTCCCAAGTTACTTGCTCTCGGGGCACAACAGAAGTCAGAGTACTCCACCAATAGTAGGCAGAATCACGTAGCAAGGAGATAGCACACTTTAGGCATTCATCGGGTGTACAAGATAGCTCATCGAGTACCCGGATAGTGTTGTCCAGCCAAAATTCAGCTTGCTCGGCATCATCGCTATCCATAGCCTTAAATTCAGTAGCCCCATGTTTTCGGATTCTGTCAACTGGGGGCTTATTTGACCTTATTTGGTCCATTACCGGTGGTATTGTAGGTGCGGGGGTAGTATTTTTCGGGAATGGAGGTTGTGGAACAGCCATATTAGTTCGAATGTATTGGTTGAACCAATCATTCATCATGCTATAGAATGCTTGTCTAGCTTCATCATTCGGATTACTAGCATTAGGTTGAGAGTCTGCCGGCACTGTCCCTTGTGCGGGAGCAGGCGCTACACTCTCAAGACCATCAGCTACCTCTCGGTCACGATCGGGATCCATTACTATAAACACATTTACAATTGTCAGAAGTCACCACACTATCAAGTAATCACATAAAATGGCATGTATAGCTAGACCCAACACATTACGGTAGTCCTAGAATCGACTAAACCGTAGCTCTGATACCAATTTAATGTAACACCCCGAACCCGAGACCGACACCGGAGTCGGACACGAGATGTTAACAAACTTTGAAAAATTTTTCCAGACACTGCCCAGTCTGAGTACTAGTCGCTTCAAAAATCATATCTTGAGTTTCACAACTCAAAAATCAGTTTTGTGATTTTTCCCTGAAACTAGACTCATGTCCCCACCTATGTATTTTTTTCTAGAATTTTTCGTCGGGCCAATTAGTACAGTTTATTAGTCAAATTCTCCCATGTTACAGGGGTCGACTACACTGACCTTTTCCCATTACGACTTGGATATCTCTCTGCACAGAGCTTCAATACTGATGCGGTTTGTTTCTGTGAAAACTAGACTCAGAGAGGAATCCATACATATATGGTATGACTCCTAATTATCTCTGGTCAATTTATAGTGAATTTCCAAATTCGGAACAGGGAATCCAGAAACTGTTCTGGCCCTGTTCCACAAGAACCTGAATATCTCTTACTGTACTGTTCATATGATTGTTTCGTTACTTTCATATGAAAGTAGATTCATCAAGGTTCGATTACATAATTTATTCACTATTTAATTCCACTCCTACGAATTCTTGTGATTTTTCCAATCCACACCACTGCTGCTGTCAGCCTCTGTTTTCAAAGTAAACCTTACCTATTTTCGGGGTTTCATGGACCAACTAGGGCCTTGTCATACATATGCCCACATATGATCATACTTAGCCATTCCAATGGCTGATCATTTGCTCAACACTTCCATTCCAACTATAGTTACATCATGAAACCATCTATACATTCATAAACACGAATGGTCTAATGCCATACTCCACTTCTACAAGCCATTTTCGCATGGCTGTACACTTATACATTTCATAAAGTACTCGAAAAAACAACAATGGGTAGTCCTATACATGCCATATCAAAATTCAACCAAAATAGTACCCAAAAGAGCCTTTGATAGTGTGGGCGACTTCGACTTCAAGATCCCGAGTCCGATAGCTGGAGAACCAAAAATCTATAAAACAGAGGAGCAGTGTAACGAGTAAGCAATTTATGCTTAGTAAGTTTTGAGCAAGGAATTCCAGCATAAACAAAGAATAACACACATTTAGCTAAACGGAATATTTCACAATACGCAATTTACCAATATCAAACTTGCTTCACAACATTAACAACCCTTATGTACATACACAATAGACTAACTTAGCCGAAGGCCGGTAGCTCGTTTATCAACTGAGTGAACATTTATTTGTAAGGGCTCGATTAAATTCAACACATACGTAACATATCCCCATATTGGGATGTTTTTCGAGTATTCGCTGGAATTTTACAGCAAGCTTATTCATTACCAAATCACGTACCTTCGGGATTTAACCGGATATAGCTCCTCGTTCAAATGCCTTCGGGACATAGCCCGGTTTTAGTAACTCACACAATGCCTTCGGGACATAACCCGGATTTAACAACTCGCACGAATGCCTTCGGGACTTAACCCGGATTTAATAACTCGCACGAATGCCTTCGGGACTTAACCCAGATTTAACAACTCGCACGAATGCCTTCGGGACTTAACCCGGATTTAACAACTCGCACGAATGCCTTCGGGACTTAACCCGGATTTAGTATCTCGCACAAAGGCCTTCGGGGCTTAACCCGGAATTTGTATCTCGCACAAATTCCTTCGGATCTTAGTCCGGATATATTCACTTAGCACAAAGCCTTTGGGACTTAGCCCGGACAGCATTCAATTAATCATGCACATCTAACAATAATTCATGGCACATTCATATTTCATTTTCATTTGCGAAACTCAAACACAAGGCACATATCGTCCTTGCACATTCGGCTCAATAGCCTCACATAGAGCATGATTTAATCACATCGTAATTTAAGCTCTCTTACTCAAGAACTTACCTCGGGTGTTGTCGAGCGATTCCGCTAGCTATTCAACCACTTTTTCCTTCCCTTTATCGGATTTATTTCCCCTTTGCTCTTGAGCTTAATTAAACAAATAAATTGATTTCATCATTTAGGCATCAAAAAGATGAACACAAGGCACTTAGCCCATATTTATACATTAGACATTAAAGTCTCATACATGCAAAAATCATGCATCAACACAACATATTAGCTAATTTCTTTCCCCTTGGCCGAATATGCATGTCTATTTTTGGGGTCGATTTCAACACTTAATACACACATATACACACTAGTAAAGCATCCTCCCCCTTTTCATCAATTTAACACATGCATTGCTCATTAACATGCAAAGTTACATTCGGCCTTAGCACACATCTTGCTAGCCGATTCTTCTCCATTTAGCAATCAATGCACATATGTGCTCACACAAAAATGCTAAAAAGGAGGTTCAAGAATCATCAAGCCATCATCACATGTATCATTAACAAGCTTCATATTTTGCATGCAATGGCATTAACACAACCTCCACTTAGGCCGAATCTTAACTCATCCTCATGCCTCATCACCACAACATCAAACACCAACCAAGAATGATGCATCCATGGTCAAGTGCCATTTCCATCACATAGCAAGATTTAGACCATGGGCTAGGTAGAACTCAAGCTAACAACTAAAACATGCATGCATCTCATGGAACATCATCAAACATACCTTAGCCTAGCTACATGCATGGCCGAATCTCTTCACATTTCTTCTTCTTTCCTCCATAAACTTTTTGGCCAAGGATGAACCAAAGGATGAGAAAATTTTTCTTTGTTTTTCTTTCTAATTTAGGCTAAATGAAGGTGAGAAAAGGATGAACAAAGATCTTCTCCTCTCTTTTCTTTAGCTCACGGCAATGGGGGGGAAAAGAATCAACTACACACTTTTTTTTGTGTAATCATCATACTCCTTTTCATTATTTAATTTCCATGCCTATTATTTTATTTTTTTCCACCCATGATGCACCAACAAAACATGTCTATGACATGTCTTGGCCATCAAACTTGGTCTACCATGCTTGTCATGGCCGGCCACTACTAGTAGGGGGGGAATTTGACATGCAAGTCCCCCCTTTGTCCACATGCACTAATAGGTCCTCACACATTGACCTATCACATTTTAGAATTTTCTCACATAAGTCCTATTGACTAAATTCACATGAAATCAACCAAATTGAAGCTTGAAATTTTCACACATTCATAATTACATATTCTAGACAATAAGTATCACATTCAAACATTTCGGTGACTCGGTTTAGCGGTCCCGAAACTACTTCCCGACTAGGGTCAACTTTGGGCTGTCACAAATGTATAGGGCTATATTAGGATGTTGTATTAAGGGAATCGTTCATGTATTTTGGCTTAAGTCAAAAGCCCTTCATTTTGTAATCAAGCCTAGAATAATGGCTATTATTCATTTTGATGAATGCATATAATGTTCTTTCTATGGATAAATTAGTGCCCATTGCGATGAGATTTATATATTGAAATAATCTTGTGTAGGTTGTGCAAATAGGTGAAAAAAGGGCTTGGGAAATAGCCTAGTTTGTCCACACGGGTAAGACACATGGGCGTGTGTCTAGGCCGTGGGTGACACACGGTTCACACCCATGGGCATTTGTTATGGTCGTGCGTCCCCTGCACTTAAATTTTTAAAGTCATTTTAGCACATGGGTAGACCACACGGGCATGTGTCCATGCCGTGCATAAAGTCAGTATGCATGCTAGTAGTACACAGGCAAGAGACACGACCATGTGTCTCGGCCGTGTGAATGACAAGGTTATAGGGCACGGGTGTGTGCTTGGGCCGTGTGGTTTTGGCAGATGCCCAGGTTTTCAGACGGGTTTGGGACACAGGTGTGTCCCTAGTACACGGTTGTGTGCTCTATACCCACACGGGCGTGTGGAGCTTTGTTGCATGAAATTTTCTAAGTTTTTCATAAGTTCTCGATTAGGTTTCGAACCACCCCGAATGAACGTTTTGGGCTTGTAAGCCCATGTTAGGGGCAGATTGTTTGTGAAAAGAAAAATTTTAAATTATTTGAGATTTTACTGCCCAGTTTCGTTTAGTTAGTTGAGTTTAAGTTAGGTAGCACCACGAACCCCATCCTAGTGTCAGATACGGGCGAGGGGTGTTACACAGCCATGGTGGTTTCCTCATGCGTGGAAGTAATTCTTACCCGTTTTTAGTAATTTTGATGTTTTTGATATCGTTACAACTAGGTCTAGCTAGCTCATACCTTCGATTCTGAAATTGTTAAAGATTTTGAATATTTCCATTGGTGAATCTAGTGGTTTTTTATATTAAATGATGAATTTGAGATATTAGTTGTTATTTAAAAGTATTTTGTTAAGTGATTTTTGATGAATTTATCGATTAGGGACTAAATTGTTAAAATAATAAAAGTATAAGGATTTGATGTTAAATTGTTACAAAAATGGGCTAAAATGGAGGCTATGAATATTCAAATAGGGGTAAATTGCAATAAAAACTGTTAATTTGCTTATTTTAGGCTTAGGGACTAAATTGAATAAAAGTATAATGTTAGAGGCAATTTTGTAAAAATGTCAAAATGAATAAATTGCATAAAATAAATTTTTTTACTATCTAAATTAATAATTTCATTAAGTTATTAATTTAGATTACGATAAAGTGGAAAATCAAGAATAAAAATTACCAAAAAGCCCCTGTACTTTGTTATTTCTACAATTTAGCGAGGTAAGTTCGTATGAACTATTATCATTTAATGATTGATATAACTGAATGTTTAATGTAAGGTTCCATTGAGAATGAATCAATGTATATGTGTTATTATGAAATTTATAGGATATATAGGATATATAGGATATAAATGACATGTCATTAGGGTTACCATGTTTCGGGTGCTGGTCCTGAATGTCCTATTGGTGGCTGAGTTCTGGCATTAGTTGCGGATACCTGATAGCTTGTAGGAACAGCACTGTGTAGCTACGTTCCGACTGACAACTTGTGTGAGCAAACCCATTTATGGCTCGTATGAGCATCTATGGAAAGGAAAAGGAAAAGGAATGGTTTCGACCATTATTTAGCACACTTTGTGTGAGCTTTCCCGCTTATCTGATATTACTCTAAGTGGTTCAACGAGCATGAAATGAGATGAATCGGTAAGGGTTCCGATTGATTTCACTATGATATTATGGAAAGGTATGATGTATCAATGATCAAAGTATGAACATTCATGATTATGAAAAGTATGATTTAGGTGATGCTATGTTTATGTACCATATCTTACCATGTGATGATATTGCTAAGTTATGTGTTCAATCACCAGCTTGTGGCTATGGTTAATGTTATGTTTATGTCTTATGTGTTATGCAAATAAAATGGTAAGTGTTCAATATGAACCAAGACATGTATGTATGAAACTATTTGAAATAGTGATACATGGAAAACATGATATTTTATGAAGGATGATAAATCCAATATGATAAGTGTTCAATATTATGTTCAAGTATGCTAACATGTGTTGTTGTTGGTGCTTAGGCTTGTGCCAGGTTTATGATTAGATTATATCATGCTTCATCTTAATGAAATATATTGAAACAATAAGTGTTTAGTTGGTAACGTGCTTATGTTCAAGAAAAGGTGGTATAAATCAAAGTATGTAATTTCTTATTAAATGGTTTATCATGTAATTGATTCTAAAATATTTATGTTTAAATGCACTAGCTTGTAGTCATGGTTGAGATTATTGTAACACCTCAAACCCGACCTGGACGTTATGGCCGAATCTGGCGATGTCACATTGAAGTGTTTTTCACAAACTGTGATATCGTTGAGAAATCCTTTCCATATTTATCTTTGTTGGGTGATCTTAATGATGATTTTAAAACGTGTCGTTCATTTCAAAACTTGTGTCCCAATCAAAAGTTATTTACTTTAAAAACTTTTTGAATGCCAAGATATCATTTTGTAGCGGAAGCTTTCTAAAACAATTGCATTCTTGCATTTACTTTGTGAAAACGTTGTTTCTTTTTAAAACTCGAGTTCCTAATACTAGCAGTTATAACCAAAGCAAATTAAAATCCCAAATTAAAAATAAAATCCAAAGAGGCCTTATTATAATAAAAATACCCAAAATAAAATAACTTATAATTTAAAAATCAAATACAGAAGTACATGCGATAGTGTGGCCACCTTTAAGTCCCTCATAGCACTGATCTGCCTAAGACTGGGGATTACCTTTACAAATAAATAGATGGGTGAGTTATGAAAAACTTAGTGCGTAACCCCATATCAAATAAACAAACAGTGAGTATACATAGTCTGGGCCGAGGCCCAATCCAGTGACGGTTCAGTATCAGTTAGGGCCTTAGCCCATTACAGTATCAGTATTAGTTTGGGTCAGAGTGTAACATCCTGAATTAGGGCCTAGTCGGAACAGTGGTTTTGGGACCACAAATCTGACATAGTAAAATTTGTTTTTTATTTTATTTTTATGGTCTACAATTTCACGGGATGATTTTGTGAAAATTTCATTCGAAAATTTTGACGTTTGGGCACTCAATTTGGTCAAAAGGACTAAATTGTAAAAAGTGCAAAAGTTGAGTTCTGCATGTTAGAGGTGTCTAATTGTTATGAAATTTTAAATTGGAGGCCCTTAAATGGTAATTAGACCATTGGATAATTTGTTGGACAAAAATGGACATGAAATGGGTGAAATAGAATATTAATAAGTTAGGGGCATATTGGTAATCTAGTAATTAAAATGAATTAAAAACAATATTAAAAGCCAATTTTTGTCCATCTTCTACCCCATGGATGAAACTTGCATGGAGAAGACATAGATAGGTTTTTCAAGCTTCCAAGCTTGATTGTAAGTCCGTTCTAGCCTCGTTTTTAATGATTTTTATGTTTTTGAAATCCTCGTAACAAGATCTACTCATTTCTACCCATATTTTGAGCTAGGGTTTGTGTTTAAAAATTTACCCATGGATTACGTTCATGTGTTTTGATGTCTAATGGTAGAATATGAATGCTCGGTGTGTAATAAATGACTTTTACTAAGTGATTTTCGGTGAAATTGTTAAAAAAGACCGTTTTGTAAAAGTTACAAAATTTGTCATAAAAGTGTGATTTTGTGGAAATTAGAGGCTGCTACAATTATAAAAATGATCCGGCTAGGCTTAAAATGCAAGGAAATTGAATAAAAATCATTTTACGAGCCTAGAGGCCAAAGTGCAAGTATGTGAAAGTTTAGGGGTCAAAATGCAAATTTGTAAAAGTATATTTTTGGACCCATATGAATAATGTGACTAATTAGTAAGCTAAATGTGGTATTATAGATCAAGGAAAATGAGATTCGGGCATAGATTGGAAATGAATGAGATTATGGACTAAATCAGAATATATAGTCGTACTCGAACCCAAGGTAAGTTCATGTGATTTTAATAATGCAATATTGTATTTGAATGCTAATGCTTCGATATTACACGAGTTGTAAGTATATATATGTGAATAATTTGATATTATGTGATTATGTTGATGATATAACATGTTTTTAATGTTTTGCTATTATGATGAAAATGTTGCAATGCCATGTGATTGTGAGATATTGCTATGTGAATGAAACCACAATTCGAGTATGTCCGGTAAAGGTTTGGAAGTTTAATGGAATATGATGTTTCTTTGAAACGAGTAATTTTGTATGTAAATAATATTCCGATTCTTTTTGTGTTATTATCTTTTGTTACTATATGAGATGTGGCTGCCTATAGAATGATCAATTGATGTAAAGTACGAATTGGAATTGACTAAGAACGAGTTAGTAAAATGTAGAAAAGTGAAGAATTTCCCGATTAAACCTTCGGAATAGAAGAGATACGAATGATCCGTTGTGAGAACACATGTAGTACTATGTGCAGGCTACTATGTGTTTAAGATAGTTTTAGGTCACGTGTGTAGTACTAAGTGCAGGCTACTACGTGTACCAGATTGTTAGGTCACATGTGTAGTACTAAGTGCAGGCTACTATGCATACCTAATAGTTTCGATCACGTGTGTAGTACTAAGTGCAGGCTACTACGTGTATCAGATGGTTAGGTTACTTGTATAGTACTAAGTGCAGGCTACTACGTGTACCGGATTGATAGGTCACATGTGTAGTACTAAGTGCAGGCTACTATGCGTACCCGTTAACTTCGATCACATATGTAGTACTAAGTGCAGGCTACTACGTGTATCAGATGGATAAGTCACGTGTGTAGTCCTAAATGCAGGCTACTACGTGTACCAGATTGATAGGTCACATGTGTAGTACTAAGTGCAGGCTACTATGTGTACCAGAGAGTTTCGGTTACAAGGGTGGTATATGCACAGGCCACCGGGTATCTGTTATTATTCCGATGAGTTCAACGGGTAATTTACTAAGTGAAAATACATATGTACATAACTATGTGAGTAATAAGTGCAAGTATATCTATGTGAAAAGTTGTGAATAATATGCTTGATAGTTGAGCGAATCTTCTGGTAAGATAGAATGGAGAAAGTGAAATTATGTAAAAGTGAAATTTTGTAATAAAACAATTTTGGACAGCAGTAGTTGTGTGACTTTGAAAAATCACCAAAAATGGTAGAAATTGAATTAAAGGTTGAATAAGATATGAAATTAAATATTAATGAGTCTATTTTCTCATAAAAGAAATGGTTAAGGCAAAAGAATTCCATATTTTGTGATAATTGAATTTTTGTGAGACAAGGTCAGAATGAATTTGGAATCCCCTGTTCTGATTTGGGAAAATCATTAAAAATTTTACAAAAATAATTATGGGTCATAATTTGCATTCTTAAAATCCATAATGAGTCTATTTTCAAGAGGAATTGATGGGGAAAACATCCAAGATCTATACCATGAGATAAACAATTTTTAGTGAAGAGAGGTCGGAATTGTCGGACAGTGAAATAGGGGTATATTTAATGAATAAACTATACTAATTCACTAAACTAAAAATTCTGAAAATTTATGGTGAACAGATATATGAGTCTAGTTTCAGATAAAATTAACAGATCTCAATTTAGAGTTTTGTAGCTCCAGATATAAATAAATTAGTTACTATGACTCAAGAAAACAGCATGACCAGAAAATCAGCAAAAGTGTGATTATGATTACATTTTCATGGAATCATGTTGATAATTTGCTTATTATTTTCATATGGACTTACTAAGCTTTAAGCTTACTCCCTCCTCTCCATTTCCTTAGTTTTCTCAGGTCAGCTTGAGGTTGGAGACCGTCGGAGGCAGCATCACACTATCAAGCCAACAACTCCGAAGTATTGTCATATGTGTATTAAATACTTTCAAGTGAGTGGCAAGTATAAGGACTAGTTTTTATGTTAGATGTTGTTATGATTAGCCAAATGTATCGACTTATATTGATTTGTTGTATATGGCCACGAGATGTGGCTTAAATGGTTATTGGCTTGTAAGCCTAATTATTCTTGCTATGTGTTAATGTTTGTGATGTGTTTATAATTGGTTGTTATGAATGATTAGTATAACACATGTACATGATGAATGCTCTAAGACCATTCGAGGTGGTCGTGGTCATGGAATGAATGTGTGGCATCGTAGTAAGTTAATAATGATTGAATATGGATAATTGTAGAATGTGAATTGGAATGTCTAACTTGGTGTAACATGAGTAAAGGTAATAAACACATGTATGAAAACATGTAAATGCTTTAATGGAATTTTAATAAAGGATGATTAACCATTAAATTTATGTTATAATGTGTGTCTATAATGTGTATAAGTATGGGAGAGAATTAAGGACAATATAAGGCTTGGAAAATAGCCTAAATGTTTCCTACACGGGCAGAGACACGACCATGTGTCTCAGCCGTATGGAGGACACGACCTAGCACACGGGCATGTGACCCTGTTTCATGAAAGTTTCTCTAAGTTTTCCCAGAGCTTTCTAAAGTCCCCAGTTTAGTCCCAAACCACCCCGATGTATATTTTAGGCCTCGAAGGCCTGTATAAAGGACAATTTACATGTGTTTGAAAAGTTTTAATTTAGATGAAATTTTATTGCCCAGTTTTGCATGTTTGTGAATGTTTAAGTTTGGTAACGCCTCGAACCCTGTCCTGGCATTGGATAAGGGTAAAGGGTGTTACATAGATCCCATCTCAGTGATAGTACAGTACAGATATGTAGTCAAGAGATCCTACCGAACCAACCTCTACACTCTATCTCCGTCCAACACTGCACTCCATATGGGGATATAATCAACCCACCCATCCCTACACTCCAAGTAGTACCAGTTGCGGCACTAAATAGTACTTACAACAGAGCTGCCAGTACAGTACACTTCCTCCAATCATAATAATACCCATCACCATGCAATATATCATGCATCATGTCATGTCATGTCATGTCATAATATCATACGTGTATTCAATATGTTTAAAGTGGCATGCTCAAATATAGTCATACATCTCATAGGGGCATAATAGTCATTTTATCACACACGGGCATAATAGTCATTTATCGATTAGGGGTCCAAGTAAACTTACCGACCCAACAGTAGGTCCACAGTTGTCTCGGGCGACCCGTACAACCTTAACAGTCAAATATTGGAAATGGGCCTAAGGCCCACAATGCGGGTCCACACACCCGTGTAGCCCCACATAGGCCAGAAATAGCCTGGGCCGTGTGGGTTGCATAGCCTGGCCCAATATTTTCCACACGTCTGTGTGGTTTACCCGTGTAGGGCCCACCGGCCCAGTTCGGCCAGAAATGGCCCAAACGGCTTTGGCCTATAAAATCGCTCATGGACGGCCTCGACAATCATACGCCCATGTTTCGTCACACGGACCACCACACGAGCAAGCGCATGCCCGTGTAGCGTCATGGCTCACTTATTCTAGCTTTTGCCGATTCCCATAGTTGAAATAGTGTTTACACACCTGATGTGATTTGAAGTTAACCATGCTCCAAAAACTCTTACACCTGAATTAAAAGAAACCAACATCTAATCAGTTACTTAAGTCATGTTTCAAATAGGACCTAACAGGGTTCCAATTCAATCACAATCTCCTTACCTAAAATCAATTGTAGTCGTACCCTTGGTTCTTAGTAGACGTGCCAATCAACCTCGATCACCACCTACATAAAAGTCACAACCTTTTTATTAAACCCATACTTGGAGTATAATACAATCTCAACTAAACCACACTTACCACTCAACACCACCTTTCGTATAGTAACCTATGATTCTTTACAACAACCCTAAACCATTTACCAACAACGACAGAGCAGATTGTAGACTGGTGATTTAGCGCACAAAAAACCGAGAAGAATGATTGATCTAAAAAAGTAAACAGAGGGATAATAACAAGAAGATGAAAAGAGAAGAGATGACGCTCAGAAATGTGAAAACCCGAAAGGGAAAGAAGTAAGGCAGAGGCTTACCTACCAATATTCGGCCAAGGAAAATCGATAGAGAGAGAGGGAGAGAAGAACCATGCACTCGAACCCGATTGATCAAAGACACTTGCCAAATTCGAAAACAAAAATAGAGAGGGAGAGATGAAGTATTCGGCCAAGGTAGCAAGATGAAAAGGGGAAAGAATTGTAACGCCCCAAAAATTAGGCCTAGAAAAAATTGGGCCTTAAGTCTGGGATTCGGATAGAAGAAAACCTGAATAATTAATAAGTTTTAACTATTATCGTTTAAGAAAAAATTTTGAATTACTACTAAAAAATTTTTACTGTATTTATTATTACGGATATTTTAAATTTTATTAGTATTATGGGATAAAATTATTACTATTAGAAAAAAAAATATTACTGTATGTATGTTTGAAAATTTTTTATGAAAATTTTTATTTACTGTATTATTTGAAATTTTTATTATTAGATATATTTCTAAAATTATTATTATTGGTAATTAAATAAGTAACGAAGGGCTTATAGTGTGGGGAAAAGCCTAGGGTTAGGCCCACAAAATTCTTAAATTTGGCCTCTTAAGTAAATCTGGGTAGTAGGCCTTATTAATAAATTAGGCTGAGATTTAGCATGAAGGAACGCCTGGCCCAGTGGCTAAGCACGCTAGGAAAGGTATGGGAGGTGCCTGGATTCAAAGCACTGCGTACGCAAATGGTTGTTTTTTTACAACCAAGAATTTTCACAAGAAGGCCTTATAAATATTTCAAGAGCAAAGGTGACACAAAAGAGGCACGTGGTCAAGTGGCAATGAGGCGTTAAGAGTGTGCATGTGGTTAGGAGTTTGAGTCTGGTAAGTAGCATATTTTGTTTTATTTTTAAACAAAATCGGGACTGCAGCAGATAATTCTTAAGATTAGTTGTGAGCAGATTATATCATGAGAAGAGCGTCAGTGCTTTGCAGCAGCGCGTTATATGGACTGAGAGGGCACGAGTTCGAATCCAGGTGTTGGCGTTATTTTGGTTTGTTTTTAGGCGGACCAAGACTTCAGCAGGTAAGGTTTAAAGTTAATTGGACTGTCATATATCTAAGAGCAAGCTAAGACGCAGTGGCCAACAGCGTGCCTATACGTGTGGAAGGCCCAGGTTTGAGCTGCTGAGCGCGCGGATGAAGCGGTCAAACGGTGGATAAGGCTGCTAGGTGGTTGGATGAATTTCAAATTCCTAACTCATGGAATTTGAAATTAGAAAGAATTTTTAATAAGCATTAAGTACCGTATTTGTTATTTTAATTTTGGCTTTTATGAATTATTCCCTTTTTGTTCATCTCTCCTTCATCGATAATAACCGAACATATCTTCTTCTACTCTTCTTTTCTTTCTTTTCTTTTATCTCATCTCTTCCTTCTTTAATTTCCTTCAAAACCGAATCTGTACTGTCATCTCCTCTTTTCTATTTTTTCTATTTTCTCTTTTTCATTATACTAAAATCCGAAACATCCATACTTTAGTGATTCGGGAATTAATTTTTAGATCTATTTCCTACTTGCGATTAAGATAGATTCACAGTGGATCTAAGATTTGAAAAGTGTTGGAAACGCTTCTGACAAGAACGTCTTTGGTGGTAAGCATTCAGATCTTATTTTTTCTTTATTTAGTAATTCGAGGATAAGCTGAAAGCCCCTAAATACTTTAGGGACACTATCGATTTTTGCCAAGATTAAAATTAAGTATTTTTCATTCGGTTTTTTTTATATGTGCGCATCGAAGGCTAGCGATCAAGATCTATTTGGAGGCTAGTAAGATCAACAAGGTTAATCATGGGGGAGATCTCGTTAGCGAATCGTCATAAAACAAGTGTGTAAACGACACCCACTCATAGACTAGATCGGCAAAAGCTGAAAAGCCGAAAAGCCGGCATTTGTGAACTTGCGAGCGTGCGAGCGCTTGTGAGGTGGTTTGGTTGTTAATTTTGGTAATAGCAAGCAGTATGATTGCAAAGTGCGCAATTTCGTGCACTTCGGTATATTTGGGCTTAATGGGCCGAAAACGAGTTAGTGGGCCAACGGGACCAATTCGGTAAAAACGCTCGGTAAGTGCTTCTGTTAATGTGTTAATAGTTAGAATATGTATGTAAACCCTAAAATAGTGAATTTTACTAAAACACCCCTAAGTATGAAAATTACCATTTTACCCCTAGGTGCAAAATGACCGTCATACCCCTAGGGTTAATTTTGACTGAAATGCATGAGATTCTGATTATGTTTGTTGTATGCCATGACATGTATATCTGTTGCATGGGGTTGGGTTTTGTTATAGAGGAAGAACCCGTTCTGGTGGCTGTGCCACATATTCTGATATAAGCAGCTTTGCTGCGGATTATAGTTAGTGCCGCAACCGGTGCTAACACTGTAAGTGTAGGGATGGCCTGGGTGATTTATTCCCCAAAGGAAGTGTAGGGATGGACGGAGGCAAGTGCACGGTTGGATGGGGTTATCATGCATTAATCATAAGAGACTGTATTGAAATGGGCCCCACTGTGTTAATATGGGCAAGGCCCAATATATCTCGACTTGTATAAGGCTACGACCCAGATTGATATTGATATGGGCTAGGCCCAGTACACTCTGTTACTGTAAGGGGCTATGGCCCAGATTAATATTGATATGGGCTAAGGCCCAGTTAACACTGATTTCTGAATAGGGCTTAGGCCCAGTAAAGCTTGAACTGATTTGGGTTCTGGTTGGGATACTTTACACACTGAGTTTTCCAAACTCACCCCATTTCTCTTCCATCCTTGCAGGTGAGCCCTAGTTGGTGGACTTGGAGCTGGGCGGGATTCAGAGTGGCCACGAAGATTAAGTTTATGTTTTCTTTAAAATAAGTTTCGCATTTATTATTTTGATTATTTTTATTCTGGTTTAAGTTGTAATAAGGCCGCTTTTTTATTATTTTTAATATTTTGGGTTATTAAATTGGTTAGATCTAGGGCGCGTTTTATAAAAGTTACTTATTTTCAAAATATCACGATTACCGAGCAAAGCTTCCGCAACGTAAATGTTTTCAAAGGAAATAAATATTTTAAATGGACTTAAACTTAATATGTTGTTCGTGGACAAGTAATATGCTTTAAGTGTGGCAATGGATGTGTGCATGTCTAGGATTGGATCCATGAAGAGCTTGGTACTTAAGCAGTCCAATAGACTCACCTCCTCTTTTCTGGCTTTCTACCTGGTGCACAGCTTCTATTCACTTTAATCTATAATGAAAATATTCTTTTCAAAGATTTTTAATTAAAACATGAGTTTTACAATAACGCTCCAATGAGTTTTACATCAAGAAGGGTTTTCAATGAAAACATGGTTTTTGAAATACACTTCAATGTGACACGCTGAATTCGACCGTAACGTCTGGGCCGGGTTTGGGGTGTTACATTTAGTGGTATCAGAGCCTAGGTTGCAACAACTCTGCTATGGATCGGGTCCAAAAGTTTTATAAAATTTTGAAATCTAGTTCTATGGAAAAACACTAAAATCGATTTTGTGGAAATGTTAGAAAATTCTTTTAAATTTTGTTTTCAAAATGCACAAAGAATAAATTTGAATTGTTGATTTTTGAAGAAGTGGCACACTGAATCCCCGGCACTAAGTCTGTAAGTACCTTTTCTGAACTTCACTAAGTATCTGTTATATTACTGAGACTCTGCTATGACATTGTAGTCAAAGTTATATTGAGACTATAAGGTTGAGACTGTAGCTAGGCTGAGATTTGCAAAAGAGAACTCTTAAACTGTATCTATGCATAAAACTCTTAATACAGACAATTCGATAGATACAATGAACACACGTGGTACTCGTGGACGAGGTACTAGGGGAATATACATATATCATGGATAAATACACTAAGTCAAGAATTGATAATGTCGTTTAGGCTTATGATAAACATTGAGAATGGAATGGAAAGCAAGTAAATTGAAAGTTGTATAATCTTATAGAAAGGTTGATGATTATATATTACGTCCCATAAAATCCTATCATGTTATGAATGATAAATATATGCGACATTAATGAACTTACTCATTTGTGAGCCAGTGATCATATAGATTTATGAATCTTATGGCACTGGCATAGGTTTATGTTTATTCTATAAAGTTTATTATTGAAATGGGATTTTATCCTTAAAGTTTATACGAGCTTACTAACCATATATTGCCTACGTAGTTATTTTCCTCTACTTTACAGATTATCAGAAGCTCGATCGAGTTGGAAGCTTAATCGGGTTGGAAGCTAGTCGAAGATCTAGCACACTATCCATCGATATTACCGATAGATTTTGATTCTTTGGTCATGGTTATAATGACATGTATAGGTGGACTTATGTCTAATGTTAAGTTAATGATTTTTGCATGTAATGTTGCTTTGAATTTGTGAAACTTATATTATTTTGATGCCTTGACGGTTGGTGTGCTTTCGACAATTTGATGCTTAATGGTTGGTGTTTATGTGATCAAATTGATGCAT
This sequence comes from Gossypium hirsutum, assembly GCF_007990345.1. Taxonomy (NCBI): domain Eukaryota; kingdom Viridiplantae; phylum Streptophyta; class Magnoliopsida; order Malvales; family Malvaceae; genus Gossypium; species Gossypium hirsutum. The sequence goes on along the minus strand of NC_053433.1, from coordinate 88,882,872 downwards.
AGTTTTATGGCCAAAGTGGTAAGTGTTGGCATGTTTGCAATGTGATCACTTAGAGCATGTTTTGATATGGAATTTAGTTAAGCATGTTAGCCGATGAATTAACCTCAACATGGTTAAGTTATGGTATGCTTTAGAAAGGTTTTGACAAAACGTGCATGTTGTAAATATGGTATATAAATGTTTTTTGTTTGGTACCATTTGGAAATTGTATGGTTGATATGTATCAATTGTGATATGTTTTGGCATGGAAACAAATTATTTGATAAATGGTAAATGTATAAAAATTTGGGTATGTTTGATTGTTGTGATTGAGGTGCCTTTTGGCATATTGGTTATATGGATAGATGCTATTTTGAATTAACCTTGTTATGCATATTTTAGTATGTTTGAAAGCTTGATTGTATGTGCAAATGTCTTATAGGTGTGAGCTTGAAATGGGTGAAAGGAATGGCTTGAAATTGGCCAATTTCTGGTCCACACGGCCCAAGACATGGGCGTGTGTCTCAGTTGTGTCTAACACACGGCCACACGACACGACCATGTGTCCCCTGTAGGTTTTAATGGCTGTTTTTTGAAGGTTACACGGCCTGGCACACGGATGTGTGGCTTGGCAGTGTGACCCAAGTCAGAGAGTTACATGAGCATGGACACGGGCTAGGACACGGTCGTGTGTCCCTACTTCGAATGTCCACAAGGTTGAGATGTATGATACGGCCTGAGACACGGGTATGTGTCTCAGCCGTGTGAGTCACATGGCCGTGTAACCCCTGCAGTGTGAATTTTTCTATCTTTTTCCATTAAGTTTTTAAATGTTTTTGATTTAGTCCTAAATCATTTCTAAAGTGTTTCTTAGGCATTGAGGGCTTGAATTAGAGACGTTATGCATGTGTTTGGTTGGATTTTTCAATGATTATGAAATGTTGGAAATGAAATATTTGAGTTAAGTATTCACGGTAATGCTCTGTAACCCTATTTCGGCGACAGATACGAGTTAGGGGTCTTACACCACCTCAAATAACAAAACTTACGAATTCATGCTGGATTAGCATCAACCATTCATGCCTTTACTAGAATCAAGCATACATGCCTCAAATAGCTACTTGACACAACAAAAATACAAGTACCTCAAGCTACCACATATGTGCTTGAGACCATCACAAAAAATCCACTATTAGCCTATTACATTCCACATAATCCAACGTTATAGTCAAAGTCTACCAAAGATTCTCCGATAGTATGATTCTTCAAGTTGATCCGATCACTCGATTTCCACAAAAACGTAATCTACGAAGAAAAATGCAATGGCAGGAGTAAGCTTACATAAAGCTTAGTGAGGTCGTTAGTTAAACAATAAAGCTTTCTGAATTAAAATAATAATTCAATTAACAATTTTACTAATAGAGTTCATGTCAATCACAACTCACAACAGGTGAGTAATGCTCAAACAATAATACAAATCAATTTCACAGTTCCTATCAACCACAGCTCACAACAGGTGAGTAAGCTCAAACAATAGTACAAATAAATTTCACAGTTCCTATCAATCAAAGTTCACAATAGGTGAGTAATGCTCAAATAATAGTACAAATCAATTTCACAATTCCTGTCAATCATAACTCACAACAGGTGAGTAATGCTCAAACAATAGTACAAATCAATTTCTCACATTTCAATAACATTCAATGATCAATAAAACATGGCCCGATGAATGATATATGGATACGAGTACATGGTTAAACATCTAGAACACACCAGATGCTTATATGAGTCAATCCAACCAATAACACACCTTGTTACTAAGTGCCTAGCCCATAGGTTATCATCCGTCCTCGTAACACACCAGAAAAACACTGTAATATAACATTATAGTCCGTAACATATGTAAGACCTCAACATATTCAGTGAATAGAGGATATACAGAAATCATCATCACATCTCATACCAATCTCGTACCATACAAAAAATAGCATATTGGCATGCCAATCGTACTCTATCCTACATTCATTGGCTCAAAATATTCTAATCAGTGATAGATACCATATCTATTAACTATTTCCATTCCCAAATACATGCATCAATATTATCCATCATTCTACAATTAAGTTCATATAATATACATTTAAAATGTATTAAAATTGAACTAAACGAACTTACGAAACTAAACTACAGTAATGACAAAGGTACATGTACTATTCAGAAACTTCTCTATGCCTCGATTTTTAACCCATTCTTGATGTAGAATAATAATTTCATTCAATTAACTAATTTCAACAGTATAGTTAACTCATTTTTTACAATTAAGTCCTTTTAGACATTTTTACAAAATTGCACCTAATATTTTACTTTTATGCAATTTAGTCCCTAAGCTCAAAACTTACAATTTAACCAATTTTAACTAAAACTAAGGTCACCCAAATTGTATAGCACTCCACTACAACCAATATTTTCAGTTATTTCATATCTAGTTCTTGTTATTTTATCACTTTAATATTTTAGTCATTAAACATTAAAATTACTAAGAACTATTTTACAAACTAGTCCTATCTAACAACCAATCTCAACAATTTACCATAAAACCTTAGGAATATCCCAAAATCATCAATGGCATAATCCACAACATTTGACAATTTTAAAAATTAGTCCCCGGGTTAACTAGATCAAGTTAAAACAGACACAAAAACATAAAAATTACTAAAAATTGGCATCAAACACATACCATATATGAGATCCTAGCTAGGCCGAAGCTTGCTCTCCCCTTAGCAATGGTGTTTCAGCTTTTGAAAGAAAATTCAAGAAGATGATATCTTTTAGTTTTTTATTTTATTTTTTTATTTACTTAATTTAGCAATTTACTAATTTAACCTTTAATATAGATTAATAATTTACTAAATTAATGGCATCAAATGTCCAACACAATGAACAATGGGCTAATTTCCCTTTAAAACCCCCTTATTAACCTTCTTTAAACTAATAGCGATCGACTTTACAATTTTTATGATTTAGCTCTTTTTCTTTAATTACTAGTTACTAAGGATCTAATAGCATTTAACCACAAAACTAGAGAATTCCCCATCATTCTTACCGTTTGGCAATTTAAGAAAAGTCCAATTGCACAATTGGACCTTCAATTATATTAAACTCCAATTAAACAAACTTTATTTCAATTTAACCTAAAAAAATTAAGACTTAATAGGCAAAAAGCTCAAAAGCTAGAGAATTAATCATATCCACCACCGCATAGACTTTTTGACCATGGTTTTGTAACAGCCCGATTTTGGGGCTAGTCAGAATAGTGGTCTCAGGACCACAAATCTGAAGTTAGAGAAATTATTTTATTATTAAAATAGATTCAAAGAATGTCTATAATGGTGCATGAAAATTTTGGGGAGTTAATTTTGACGTTTGTGAGCCCAGTTGCTAAAAAAAGACTAAATCGCATAAAATACAAAAGTCCTAAATTGATAGGTAAAGGTATCAAATAGTTATAGAACCAAATTTGCGATATTTAAAAGGTAATTAAACCCCTAGAAATAGAGTGGCCGGCCATAGGAGACATATGTGGTCAAAATTTTCAAAATTTATTGGGTTAGATGACCAATTTTGACTAAAATAAAATAATAATAAAAAAGAAGGATGATATCATCCCTTACTCATCTATTTTCTCCACTGAATATTAGCCACTGAAGGGGGTTTGAGAGCTTCAAAATTTTCAGCAACTTGAGGCACTCACAAGTAAGTGATTTCCATGTCTTTTGTTGATGATTTTTGTATTTTTGAGACCCTTGAAGCATGAGCTTTCAAATGAGGGGTATATCTTGCAAAATGGTTGAAGTTCTAGGGTTTTTCCATGAGAGCATTTAGAGTGTTTTCTAAAATTTTATGGAAGAATATGAGTCTTAGTTGTGTAATAGACAACTTTTGTGAAAGGTGTTACCATGAAAACACCTAAAGAGACTATTTTGCACAAGTTGTAAAATAGTTGATAAATGTGTGAAATATGATGAATTTTGAGTTTCTATAAGAGTAAAAAGTGTTCATATAAGCTTAAGATGCAAAGAAATTCGATAAAAATCAATTTTCGAGCATAGGGGTAAAATAGTTATTTTTGCCAAAGTTTAGGGGAAAAATGGTCATTTTACCGAAGATGTGAATTTTGATTTGCCTAATTGAATTTAGTGACTAAATGAGTGTATTTTGCTAATATAGATCAAGAATTGTCAAATCTGAACCTAGACCAGGGGAAAGCCAAGTAAATCGACTAAACCGACTAGTCGTATACGTTTTGTAATCCGAGGTAAGTTGTATGTAAATAATACAAATATGTTGTTAACATATGTATTGAATTATATTGAGTTAATATAGTATGAATTGTTTGGTTGTGAAATTGAGAATGTAAAATGATAACTGAGATAGTGGAAATTCTGTTGTAACCTTAAGAAGTAAATTGAATATTCATGCCATGACGTTTGGGTCATTTGTTTGTGAGCCAATGTAAGACATGTCTGGGACATGCATCGGCCACATTATGAGAGCCAGTGTAAGACCGTGTCTGGGACATGGCACCGGCATTGAGATGAGAGCTAGTGTCAGACATGTTTGGGACATTCATCGGCCTCGAAACATAAGCCAGTGTAAGACATGTCTAGGACATGCATCGGTTATAAGATGATAGTCAGTGTAAGACAATGTCTAGGACATGGCATCTACTTGAAATATGAGTCAGTGTAAGACCATGTCTGGGACATGGCATCAGCACCTTGCCCACATTAGAGGCTTAATGAATATCCGATAGTGTTTCAAATGGTTCAAAGGTGAACGTTATGTTCTTAAGCTAATAAAGAAAGTATAACCGTGTTGTGAATGGTACAGGTACCTAATTGGTATGTAAGAGATATGAGCTCTATATATATAACTTTTGATTTGTATGGACGGTAATAAGTATGTTATACTTATGCCTACCTTGGTATTATGAGCATGTTGGTTATTGATATATTGTTGTTGTATATTTACTTATATGCAACTTACTAAGCTTTTATACTTACTCTCTTTCCTTTCCATTTCCTTACAGTGCCGCCTATTTAGCTCTAGGATTCACCGGAAGTCAGATATATCGATCACACTGTAAACCGAAGCATTCGATATAGTTGGATTTATATTTTTTATTGTGGCATGTATAGGACTTATACTTTATATTCTGTGTTATTGAGGCTTGGCTATATGTGTTGGCTTGGGTTGGAAATCCTTCAATTTGTATTAAGCCTTGAGTGATGGCTAGCATTCATTCTGAATTTATAAAAAATGCATTCTCATGGTTGAATCAATGTCTATTGTGGCTGATTTAGTTATAGGAGTTATACTTGTTTCGATATTAGTTGGTATTTGAATAGAACTATATATGTAAGGGTGGCAATGAGGCTTGGTAAATAGCTTTATACTGTCCACACGGGTAGGCACACGGGTGTGTGTCTAGGCCGTGCCCCATGGGCGTGTAGTTCGACCGTATGTCCCTTGACGTAAAAATTTCATGTCAGTATGCATGGTAATAAAAACACGAGCAAAGACACGACCATGTGTCTCAGCCGTATGAAGGACACAGCCCAGCACACGAGTGTGTGCCTTAACCCTGTGACATCTAGAGCATGCTGACGTCAGAAACAGAATGTTCATGTTTTTGCACACAGGTTAGGACACGGGCGTGTCGTGGCTGTGTGAGGGACACGGGCCATTCACACGGACGTGTGTCTGGCCGTGTGAAAACCCCTGTAGGTTTGAATTAGAAATTAATTCTACAAGGGCGTGTCCCAGGGTGCTTAGGTTATGCGAGCCACATTGGCCATCAGCACGGCCATGTTGAAATGGTCACACGGGCATGTTATACTTCAACACGAGCAACTGCCCTATTTTAAAAGTAAATTTCTTAAGGTTAGTTTAAGGACCCGAAATAGTTTCGAATAGTTTTCAACGGTTGATTTGAGGCTCGTAGGCTCATAATAAGAATATTAAAGTAGAAATTGAAAAAGTTTTAATTTGGACTGAGTCTCGGTAATTTGAGATGGGTTGTATGCATGAGATCAAGTTAGGTAATGCCTTGTACCCCGCCCCGACGTGGGTTACGGGTATAGGGTGTTACATTTAGTGGTATCAAAGCTATGGTTTAGTCGGTTCTAGGACTAACCTAGTGAGAGTATGAGTCTAGCTATACATGCCATAATTGTATATTGATAGTGCGACGATTTTTGACGATTATAAATTATGTTTTCATATAATAAATGGATCCTAATAGAGCCACGACGGATGATGTGAAAATTAATGCGTCGGCTCCCGTCGAAGGGACCACGCCAGTAGAGAGTGAGCCCGTACCTATGGGTCAAGGCGGAGGGCTAGAGAAGCCTACCTCCGGATGATGGATGCTTGGTATATGGAGTTTGTTCATGTAAACCCGAAAACTCCACCTCCCCCAACTCCTCCGATTCCTCAGTATGCCCCGGTAGCTTCGCAAGCGGTAGACATGTTTAGAATAGAGAAACCTTTGGTAGACAAGATCTGACAACAAGGGGCCGAGAAATTCCGGTCTAGCATAAATGATGACCCAGAAAGGGAAGAATTTTGGCTAGAAAATGCCATCAGGGTATTTGATGAATTGTCATACACACCTGAAGAGTGCGTGAAGTGTGCAGTTTCGCTCTTGAAAGATTCGGCCTACCAGTGGTGGAACACTCTAGTGTCTGTGGTACCGAGAGAGAAGGTAACTTGGGAATTCTTCCAGGAAGAGTTCCGAAAGAAGTATATTAGTCAACAGTTTATAGACCAAAAGACAAAGGAATTCCTAGAGCTAAAGCAAAGCCGAATGTCAGTGACAAAATATGAGCGTGAATTTGTGAGGCTTAGTAAGTATGCGCGGGAGTGTATATCTACAAAGGCCAATATGTGTAAGAGATTTGAGGATGGGTTTAATGAAGACATCTGAGTGCTTGCTGGCATCTCAAAGCACAGGAATTCGTAGCACTTGTCAAAAGAGCCTGTAGAGCAGAGGAGTTGATTAAAGAAAGGAGAAAAGAAACTTTTGAGTCGCGAGATTCAAAGAAGAGACAGATGGGGAAATCACATCAATCTTCATCTAAAAGATCGAGAGAGTTCACTAGCCAATCGAATGCTTCGGTGGGGTATTTGAATAGGAACAAGAACCGACATAACATAACTTCTAAAGCCCAGACCACTTCAGTCACAAGTGTTGGTAGCACTTGGCTAATTAGGCCGGAATGCTCGTAATGTGGTAGACGTCATTTTGGCGAGTGCCGAGGGAATGAAAGGGGTTGTTTCAACTGCGGATCATTGGAACATTTCATTCGTGATTGTCCTGAATTGGATGAGAGAAAGAGAAAACAAGATGTGAAAGTGAGTAGTGCCCCTTTGAGGGGTAAGCCACAGAAAAACCCCAGAAGTGGGGCTAGCAGTAAAAGCATGCCAAGAGATGCTGTGGTGAGGTCCGAGGGCAGAGCACCTGTAAGGACTTATGCTATACGAGCTCGGGAAGAGGCAGGGTCTCCCAACATGATAACAGGTACCTTTTCTATCCATAAAATATCTATTGTTGCTTTAATTGACCCGGGATCTACCCAATCTTATGTTTGGATGAAATTGATACCTCGTATAAGTATGCTAGTAGAGTCCACTGAGTTTGTAATAAAAGTTTCCAATCCTTTAGGTAGACATGTACTAGTGGACCAAGTATGTAGGAATTGCCCTTTGACAATTAGAGGTCATTGTTTCCCCGCTAACTTGATGTTATTGCCATTTAATGAGTTTGATGTAATCCTTGGGATGGATTGGTTGGCTACTCATAGTGTTGTAGTGGACTGCAGGAAAAAGATAATTAAGTTGAAATGTGAAGACGGGAATGTTCTTCGAGTTGGATCAGATGAGTCAGATAATCTGCCTTTAGTAATATTGTCTTTGACTACTGAGAAATATTTGAAAAAAGGATATGAACCTTACCTAGCTTTCGTGTTAAATACTCAAGTGTCTGAGTTGAAGATTGAATCGGTACTAGTGGTTTGTGAGTTTATACACGTGTTTCCGGAAGAATTACCCGAATTGCCTCCGGTGAGGGAAATAGAATTTGGAATTGAGTTAGTCCTCGGTACGACAACCATTTCTATTGCTCCATTAGAATGGCCCTGACAGAGTTGAAAGAGTTAAAGGCACATTTACAAGAGCTAATAGAAAAGGGCTTTGCGAGACCTAGTTATTCATCGTGGGGCACACCAGTGTTGTTTGTGAAAAAGAAAGACAGGTTGATGAGGTTACGTACCAACTATAGATAACTCAATAAGGTAACTGTGAAGAACAAGTATCCTTTACCAAGGATAGATGATTTATTCGATCATTTGAAGGGAGTCACTGTATTTTCCAAGATTGACCTGAGATCTGGATACTACCAATTAAGAGTGACAGAGCAAGATGTACCGGAGACTGCGTTTCGGACAAGATATGGGCATTATGAGTTCCTCGCCATGCCCTTTGGTTTGACTAATGCCCCAGCGGTGTTTATGGATTTGATGAATCGCATTTTTCGGCCGTATTTGGACAAGTTCGTAGTGGTTTTTATTGATGACATACTGATTTACTCGCAAGATGAGAATGAACACACGGAGCATTTGAGAACTATGTTACAGACTTTGAGAGATAAGGAGCTTTACGCCAAGTTTAGTAAGAGTGAATTTTCGCTTAAAGAGGTCAAATTTTTAGGACACATTGTGTCGGGTGACGGGATTAGAGTTGACCCAAGCAAGATCTTGGCTATTGTTGAGTGGAAATCGCCAAGGAATGTAACTGAGGTTCGAAACTTTTTGGGTTTAGTTGGATATTATAGACGGTTTGTAAATAGATTCTCTATGATAGCTATGCTGATGACAAGGCTACTGCAAAAGGATGTCAAGTTTGAATGGACATAAAAGTGCCAACAGAGTTTTGAGAAATTAAAGGCTTTGTTGACTGAAGCCCCAGTGTTAGTCCAACCAGAGTTGGGAAAGGATTTTGTAGTGTATAGCGACACCTATTTGAATAGTTTGGGGTGTGTGCTTATGCAAGAAGGTAAGGTCAGAGCTTACGCTTCAATACAGTTAAATCCACCTGAGAAAAATTACCCGACGCATGATTTAGAGTTGGCTGCCATAGTATTCACATTGAAAATTTGGAGACACCATCTATATAGCGAGAAGTGTCGGGTGTTCACTGATCATAAGAGCCTTAAGTACTTTATAACTCAAAAGGAGTTAAATCTAAGGCAACGTTAATGGTTAGAGCTAATAAAGGATTACGAGTTGATTATCGACTACCACTTGGGAACAGCGAACGTGGTTGCCAATGCATTGAGTAGAAAATCATCATTTGCACTGAGAGCAATGAATGTCAATATAGCTTTGTCTGATGATGGTTTAGTTCTAACAGAGTTGAGAGCTAGATCAACGTTTCTTCAAGAAATCCGAGAAGCTCAGAAAGGTGATGAGAAATTGCAAGCCAAGAAAACTCAGTGTAAGTCGGGAGTTGAATCAGATTTTCGTATTAGTACTGATGGATGTATAATGTTCAAAGACAGAGTTTGTGTACCCAAAGACAATAAGCTTATTCAGAAGATTTTGAGAGAGGCACATAGTGGTTGTTTATCCATCCACCCGGGCAGTGTGAAAATGTACAACGACCTTAAAAAAATGTATTGATGGTCGGGTATGAAAAGAGACATTTTAGAGTTTGTGTCTAAATGCTTAGTGTGTCAACAAGTGAACGCTGAACACCAAGTTCCTTCGGGTCAACTTCAGCCTATCATGGTCCCTGAATGGAAGTGGGATCAAATCACTATATATGTAATTTGTGACGAGTTTGCCAGTAACCCCGAAGAAAAAGGATGCAGTATGGGTTGTTGTGGATAGGCTAACTAAGTAGGCACATTTTATACCAGTACGTACCGATTACTCCCTTGAGAGATTAGCCGACTTGTATGTTTCCGAGATTATGAGAATTCATGCAGTGCCACTGTCGATTATCTCAGATCGAGACCTGAGATTTACCTCGAGGTTTTGGAAAAAGTTACAAGAGACATTGGGAACAAAGTTGAGTTTTAGCACAGCTTTCCATCTGCAAACCGACGGTCAGTCAAAGAGAGTAATACAGATATTAGAGGACATGTTACAGTGTTGCGTCCTTGAGTTCCAAGGCAATTGGGAAAAGTATCTACCGTTGGTTGAATTCGCCTATAATAACAGTTATCAAACAAGTCTAAAAGTGGCACCTTATGAGGATTTGTATGGGCGACAGTGTCGAACGCCCTTATATTGGACTGAGCTCAGAGAGAGCCAGGTTCACGGGGTCGATTTAGTCAGAGAGACTGAAGAGAAAGTTAAAGAGATAGAAATCCTACACGGATTTGAAATGAAAGGAAATTGAATTTCAAGTCGGTGATAAGGTATTTCCAAAAGTTTCCCCGTGGAGGAAAGTCCTCAGATTTGGTAGAAAAGGCAAACTGAGTCCTCGTTTTATAGGGCATTATGAGGTTACTGAGAGAGTAGGACCGGTTGCCTACTATTTAGATTTGCCACCGGAATTGAAAAAGATTCACGATGTGTTTCATGTGTCCATGCTACGTCAATATAGATCAGACCCTTCGCATGTGATTTCACCGTCAGAGGTTGAGATTCATCCAGACATGACTTATAGTGAAGAGCCGGTCAATATTTTAGCTCGGGAAGTCAAACAGTTGAGAAATAAGAGTAGAGCACTTGTGAAAGTTTTGTTGCATAGACATGGATTCGAGGAAGCCACATGGGAACCCAAAGAGACTATGAGAGATCAGTATCCGAACTTGTTCACCGGTAAGATTTTCGAGGACGAAAATCCCTAATGGTGAGAAGTGTAACAGCCCGATTTTGGGGCTAGTCAGAATAGTGGTCTCAGTACCATAAATCCAAAGTTAGAGAAATTATTTTATTATTAAAATAGAGTCATAGCATGTCTATAATGGTGCATGAAAAATTTGGTGAGTCAATTTTGACGTTTGTGAGACCAATTGCAAAAAAGGACTAAATCGCATAAAATACAGAAGTCCTAAATTGATATCTAAAGGTATCAAATAGTTAGAGAACCAAATTGGGGGTCTCTAAAGGGCAATTAGACCCCTAGAAATAGAGTGGCCGGCCATAAGAGACATATGTGGTCAAAATTTTCAAAATTTGTTGGGTTAGGTGACCAATTTTGACTAAAATAGAATAAAAAAAATAAGGATGATATCATCCCTTACTCATCTCTTTTCTCCACTAAAAATTAGCCACTGAAGGGTTTTGAGAGCTTAAAAATTTTCAGCAACTTGAGGCACTCACAAGTAAGTGATTTCCATGTCCTTTGTTGAATATTTTTATATTTTTGAGACCCTTGAAGCATGAGCTTTCAAATGAAGGGTATATCTTGCAAAATGGTTGAAGGTCTAGGGTTTTCAAATGAGAGAATTTAGGGTTTTCTAAAATTTTATGGAAGAATATGAGTCTTAGTTGTGTAATAGACAACTTTTGTGAAAGGTGTTACCATGAAAACACTAAAGGGACTATTTTGCACAAGTTGTAAAATAGTTGATAAATGTGTGAAATATGATGAATTTGGAGTAGATATAAGATTAAAAATAGTTCATCTAAGCTTAAGATGCAATTAAATTCGATAAAAAATAAATTTTGAGCATAGGGGTAAAATAGTCATTTTTACCAAAGTCTAGCGGCAAAATGGTCATTTTACTGAAGATGTGAATTTTCATTTGACTAATTGAATTTAGTGACTAAATGAGTGCATTTTTATAATATAGATCAAGAATTGTCAAATCCGAACCTAGACCGAGGGAAAGCCAAGCAAATTGACTAAACCAACTAGTCTTATACGTTTTGTAATCCGAGGTAAGTTGTATGTAAATAATACAACTACGTTGTTAACAAATGTATAGAATTGTATTGAGTTAATATAGTATGAATTGTTTGGTTGTGAAATTGAGAATGTATAATGATAAATGAGATAGTGGAAATTATGTTGTAACCTTAAGAAGTAAATTGAATATTCATGCCATGACGTTTGGGTCATTTGTTTATGAGCCAGTGTAAGACATGTCTGGGACATACATCAGCCACATTATGAGAGCCAGTGTAAGACCATGTCTGGGACATGGCACCAACATTGAGACGAGAGCTAGTGTAAGACATGTTTGGGACATGCATCGGGCTCGAGACGTAAGCTAGTGTAAGACATGTCTGGGACATGCGTCAGCTATGAGATGATAGTCAGTGTAAGACCATGTCTGGGACATGGCTTTGACTTGAAATATGTGCCAGTGTAAGACCATGTCTGGGACATGGCATCGACACCTTACCCACATTCGAGGGTTAATGAATATCCGGTAGTGTTTCAAATGGTTTAACGGTGAATGTTATGTTCTTAAGCTAATGAGGAAAGTATAACTGTGTTGTGAATGGTACAGGTACCTAATTGGTACGTAAGAGATATGAGCTCTACATATATATAACTTGTGATTTGTATGGACGGTAATGAGTAAGTTATACTTATGTCTACCTTGGTATTATGAGCATGTTGGTTATTGATATATTGTTGTTGTAGATTTACTTATATGCAACTTACTAAGCTTTTATGCTTACTCCCTTTCCTTTCCATTTCCTTACGGTGCCACCTATTTAGCTCTAGGATTCACCGGAAGTCAGAGATATCAATCACACTATCAACCGAAGCATTCGGTATAGTTGGATTTATACTTTTTATTTCGGCATGTATAGGACCTATACTTTATATTTTGTGTTATTGAGGCTTGGCCATATGTGTTGGCTTGGGTTGGAAACCCTTCAATTTGTATTCAGCCTTGAGTGATGGCTAACATTCATTTTGAATTTATAAAAAATACATCTCATGGTTGAATGAATGTCTATTGTGGCTGATTTAGTTATAGGAGTTATACTTGTTTCGATATTGGTTGGTATTTGAATCGAACTATATATGTAAGGGTGGTAATGAGGCTTGGTAAATAGCCCTATACTGTCCACACGGGGAGGCACACGGGCGTGTGTCTAGGCCATGTGTGACACACGGTTTGCCCCATGGGAGTGTAGTCTGATCGTGTTTCTTCTGCACGTAAAAATTTCATGTCAGTATGCATGGTAATAAAAACATGGGTAGAGACACGGCGGTGTGTCTCAGCCATGTGGTGGACACAGCTCAGCACACGGGTGTGTGCCTTGGCCGTCTGACATCTTGAGCATGCTGATGTCAGAAATAGAATGTCCATGTTTTTGTACACGGGCTAGGATACAGGCGTGTCGTGCCCGTGTGGGGGACACGGGCTATTGACACCGGTGTTTGTCTGGCCGTGTGAAATCCCCTGTAGGCGTGAATTTGAAATTAATTCTACACGAGTGTGGGACACGGGCGTGTCCCAAGGTGCTTAGGCCGTGCGAGCCACATGGGCCATCAGCACGACCATGTTGAAATGGTCATATGGGCGTGTACCCTGTTTTAAAAGCAAATTTCTTAAGGTTAGTTTAAGGACCCGAAATGGTTCCGAATAGTTTTCAATGGTCGATCTGAGGCTCGTAGGCCCATAATAAGAAGATTAAAGTAGAAATTGAAAAAGTTTTAATTTGGACTGAGTCTCGATAATTTGAGATGGGTTGTATGCATGAGATCAAGTTAGGTAATGCCTTGTACCCCGCCCCGATGTGGGTTACGAGTATCGGTTGTTACAGGTTTATTCACCATTTTTGTTCCTTAAGTATTTTCAATCTATAGCAATTAATTTTTACTTCTTTTACAATTTAATCTTTTTATCTTAGTTAAGCAATCAATCGTCAAAATTATCGAACCAAACTTCAATTCACCTATAACACGACTCTGTAAATATTTAATAAAAATATTTGTGGCATTAAATTATGGAAATGAGGTCTCAATATCCCATTTTCAAAAACCACTTGACTTTTGGACTAAACCACTTATACTTATTTATTGTTCAATTTATAAAAATTATTAAACCAAAATTTAATATAATATTGTAATCGACTCATCAATATTAAATAAAAATACAGGCTTACTCATCAGATTTTTGGTCCCAAAACCATTGTTTCCAATACTATTGAAAAATGGGTTGTTTTAAGTCAAACTGAGTAAATCTTAATTTATCCTAGTTGAGAAAGTGAAGTTGGGAGATAAGCGAGATACAATTTTTTTATTTTATTTATTTATTTTTTTAGCTCGTGTATGACCCAATGTTCTAGCACTCCAATTGAACCTTACCCAAGTTATGAGCAACTACTCAAACGTAACCGTCCAGGCATGAATATTGATCCACCCACGATAATTAATTTACCACGGGGAAATCCGTTATTTGAGGATCTATAAGAACAACAAGGTAATAACTGGGAAGAAGTCCCAACGGGGCAACAGATGTTGCGTGAGTATGCCTTTGTAACACTCCTAACCCGTATCTGTCGCCGGAATGGGGTTACAATGCATTACCATTAATATTACAATTCAGAACAGACTTTCATTACAAGGTAAATCATCTAATTTTTTTTTAAAACTAAACTACCCGTTTCGATACACTATTTAACTAATTATTCAAATATGTTAATTCGACTCAATCAAATAAAAATAGAAATCTAATGCTTAATTTATAATCCAAAACAATTCATTTCATATCCAAAGGAAGTATGCACACTTAACATTCAAAACATACGAATGGTTTATATATATAAATGAATCTGTCAACTTGCATTTTATATTCACCAACTTAATAAAGTCACACATATAAATAACATATATCTCAATGTCCATTGCATTTATCAAATATTACCTAACATTATAACATACATTACTTAACCACAATTATTTTATTCCATAATTATAACATGAACATATAAGCAAATATATAATGACCTATTTTTATCACACTTGCCGAACCAAATAGGTAATAAATGAATAAGTCGAATTAACATACTCAACTTGGCTCCACTTAATCAATTCATTACATTAATAATCAAGACATATGCGTATATATATATGTGTACTCATACATTGCTTTTATAACCGAATTAAAACAGCTAATACCTACTCACAATTATATGCATTTCATAATCATTTCATTTCAATGCTAACCAAAATTAGTATACCATTTTCAAATACAAAGTATAACATATAATACATATACCAAAATAAATCCTAGTTACATCAAAATATAGCCGAATATTTCTTAGTACCAAATCATGATATAAAATGTACTTTTCAAAGATAAATCTTTCACCGAATATAGATATATATGTATATCCAAGACACAAATTTCACGAACCATATGGAAAACCATACAAAATATATCCAAACATGTTCAGTCATTACCATACATCCTTTATTACCAAATCATTTATAATTCCTTAACCTAACATAATAATTGAAATTTGCATATATAACTTTACTTAGTATAAACCGCATCCAAATTGAGCAAACATGCTTATGTATATTTTATGACCAATTCATTCATACCACATCCGGATCACCAATCAACTTCAATACACAACAAAGCACATATCACAAATATTATTCATTCATAGCATAAAATACCATAGCCAAAATAACTCAAACCATAAGCAAAGATAACCAAAATCAAACATGGAAATTAAGCCATTTTAGCATGGCTCAATTTATACAGAACTAAAATTTAACATTTCAAAAGATAATTCAGCCTATACATGCCATAAGTTTGATAGTTCACTTATAAAGGTACCGAAATAGTGGATAGCATGATAGACTTTGCTGACGATCCTTGAGCTTGTAACTTGAATCCAAAATCTATAAAACAGAAGCAATTATACACACAGTAAGCTAACTTAGCTTAGTAAGCCTTAAGCAAATTAAACAATTAATGCATAATAACATCTCAATTACTAAATCATTTCAATTAAATAAATCAACTTATGCATTTGTAATCATAAATAATTTCAAGCTTTTAATTCCATACATATATAACATATACTTTCATAGAACAATTTCCCCTTGGTCGAATATACATGTATACATCATCAATATTCTCAAATTTCAAAACCATATTGTCTTATATAATTGAATATACATATATATTTATAGACATATATTCATCACTCAAACTTTAACATTACATCCATATACAACTATAAGGCCAAATATATTTCTCATATTAACACATACACTACAACAACTTCATGTATCATTTTTCATCACATATCAAGAAATCAATTCACCCTATTTTCAAATAGGTAATCAACTATCATGTACCTGATCATTTTAGCTCATTTAACGTATTCAATTAATACATTAGCATAAAGTCTTTTCGGCATAAACTTATAATAATTCACCGACCTAAAGGCTGCCAGGCCTAGGCCTGTATCACACACCAGCACAAGGCCTACTAGACTCAAAGTCTGATTTTATACACCAGAAATAAGCCTGCTAGGCATAAGCCCTATTTAATTCACCAGCACAAGGCTTGCTAGGCTCAAAGCTCGAATATCTCTATTATAAAGCTGTCTCATAAACAATTCATATATCGAAAATTCCAGATATTTCATATAGTTCATACAGACTCTCAAATGTTATAACTCAGTCGAATTAAACTCAAATACATTATTTCCATGCTTAATCATATTCGACTAACTCTACTATAGATCTATGAATTCCAAATCATCATATTAAACTAATTTACATTCAAATCATCATATTTTGTCGTTATTTTACTTTAATTCGAAAATGGCACCACGAAAACTTTTTTACAATGAGATATGGGATCAAGTTCGATCCCACCCTTGGAATAACTTTTTTATAACCTTGACCAAACCGGTGGTTGTTGCTATAGTTTACGAATTTTATGCATCCCTAAAAGAGAGGGAGAATCGCAAGCAAAGTGGTGAAACGGTCAACCACATTACTATCATAGGCAAAGAGGTGTCAAGTACACCTTGAGATATTTTTCGATACTATGATGCCCTGTATTATACCCGAGATTGTTTAGAGAACTTAAACATTTTTCACATTTGAGGATTTTGACATAGAAGGTACTATCAATTATTTTATGGAGGGGATTTCCTAGCGTCGACCCATAATGCCTTTGATATTACTGCTTATCTAGCGATTATGCTTTAATCTCTTTTGCAAAAAGATGAAACTTGTGTAGGTCACTGGATCTGCAAGGATCAAGTGCATATGACTTCAAAAGAAAAGAATGTACTTCGTACATCTGATCACTACTCTATATCGCTGATCCGATGTCCCCAAGTTACTGATCGAGCCATTCACGAAACCCACAAGGAGCATGATTAGGGACAACTTGTACGACTAGTTCGTCAAGCTCCAACGCAAGTAAAATCAAGAGAATGATCAAAGAAAAAAGCATAGGAGCGACACTTAAGGGTTGATAAAGAGGATGGGCCTCACGAACATGTCGATATCGGAGTGGTTGACATGATTGACGCAAGACATGAGAGACATTTTGATACAAATTACGAAACAAAATAGGTGGCTCACACCAGCACCACTCTCGGATATGTTCGAGAGGTTCCCACCGTTAGGCAAGGAGGGTACCACTGATGATGAGGAGGAGACGCTGATCGGGCCACTGGACCATGAACGAGTAATTAGACCAGACCGCTCATCAACGAAGGGCATGGAAACCCACAACCCGAGCAAGCACAGCACGGCCCAGACTTCGAGAAGGCAGGCTTTCAAAGCATCTACGAGGCACGAGAGGGGCAAGACCCCGATGGAGCAGTTGGAATCTAAGTTCAACTGATATTGAATATTTTTATTATTATTTTTGGAATTTGTACTCTATTTTTATTTTAGGGATGATTTTTAATTTTTGTTTTAATTTTTAATTAGCTAGGATTTATTATTTTCATAAATATTTGTGTGTTTTAATTTTTCGTTGTAGGAACCACACAATTTTTTACGTCACTACCATTGGGAGCCAAAATCGAAAGGAGCAATAGTCCCACCAATTGAGTTGCACGTATCACGTCAATCTGGTAAACTTTTTCCTTTATATATTCTAATTGTACATTAGGGATAACGTGCGAAATAAAGTGTGGGGTGACCTAGGAAAATTTTTTAACTTTTTTTTTGTTTATTACTTTATTTTCTTTCTTTCGTTTCTAGTTTTTTTTAATTGCATGTTTAGTGTGCTTGAGCTTGTAGAAATACAAGTGATTGATTAGGAGCTTATACCTAGGTTGTTTGTTTAAATTGTAAATTTAGTCTGAAACTAAATAAGTTAGGCTGTTTATATTTAGACTAAATAATTTAGTTTATTATACTATAAATAGGAAAAATAGATTAAATATACCAAGTGGTAAAGGTAGCACGAATATGTTATTATATTTGTAGAAGTATAGGATGTTCGAATAAACGGTAAAGTCCATGGTTATTGAAATGGTAAAGTCCATGGTTCGAATAACCCTTACAAATAGTGCTCGAGAAAAAACTCAACCGTATTGGCACAAATAAAAAAAATCGTAAAAGGATTATATGGGGAAATATTATTGCATTAGAGTTCAAAACATGGATAAAAATAAACTAAGTAGGGAAAAGATATTTGAACTGACTATACCCTCCAAAAATAAATACTATATTCGTATATACATTTTGATGGAGATCTATACCTCGTTTTCTTTAACTTGTTTATTTTGTAATTTATTGAACTAATCTGTGTAGGTGTAAATAACTTTGAATTGTTTAAATTTCTAGCTAGAACTATACATTAGGCAAGTCTTCCTAGTGTTGATGCTCCGATCCATTCTCGTGTATCAAGCTAGCTCAAGTACATTTTATTTTCTTTGCATGTTTATTTCTTGTTTTCAGCTTAGTTTTTATTTTGCTTCGCTTAGTTTTCCTGAGGACAAGCAAAGACTTAAATGTGGGGGTATTTGACCTATTGTAGTAGTCAATGCAAGTCAATTTCACACTTAAGGAGTTTGTTTTTCTAAGCAATTTAGGATTTTAATTTACATTTTAGGTAATTAGGCCTTAGGAATAAATTTTAATAAAATAAGTGGTTTTTTAACATATTTTGTAAGTGTTGCGACCCAATAGGCCAGCACGGGCCTTAGGTAGTACTAATATGTTCAATTGAGCGTATAGCGACTTATTTTGTTAAAAAAACCACAGGCCGCGTAATAGACTTGTTATTTTTTTCCATGCAATAAACTTTATAAGAAGACATAGGACGTGTTGAGGACCTAATTTGGGTTGCCAACACTTCTATAAATAAGACATTAAGGACTTGATGTAACTAAGTCATCCTAGACGCTTTAAAAAACCTTAGTAGTTTAAGAGTAGGATTAGATTATTTTCTTTCAGCTTTTTAATTACTCTTTTTGTTTTTCCTCTTGGAATCATTTTTGACCCAAAAGTTTATTTATTTAATTAAAGAATTTCAGTTTACTTGCTATTGCCTTCGATTTATTTTTTTATTCCAATTAATTGATTTGCTACTTCATTCCCTATTCGATATTCAATCCACGATTATTCAAATCTCTTTTCTCTTTCGAATCGATCATGTTCTTCACATGATTTATTCAATTGAAATTGAGATGATGAATAACATGAGTGCCTAAATCCCTTAAGCGAGATTAATGAGTGGATGGGGATGTGATTAACAGAGGATTTAGGATTTCCTGAAATGATTGGTTGGTATAAATGATGTGTGCTTAAACCACTAGGATTGACAACCCCAGGAAGTTATCATAGGCTAGACAAGTTCGGGAGATAATTCAAACCGAGTAAATCGTAATTTATCTTGGTTGAGAAAGTGAGGTTGAGAGATAAGCGAGAATGAACCAATCGATTAGTTAATTGGAGGCCTAGAGGTAATGATTGGTTAATCAGTAGCTAATCCACCCTAAAACCCTAATATGAAGTTAGTTACAAACCTTGAAGTGAGTTAATCTTCCTGATTGGTTTATTGATTTAGTTCGTTTCTTTATTTTTTCTTATTTATTAATTTCTTTTTATCTCATTAATCTATTTTATGGTTTATTGTAATATAGGAATTAATTAGTACTATTTAGACTTATTATTGTAAAAAAAAAGTTTCCATATTTATTTCATCCTCCCTCGGGTACGATCCTCGGAATACTTCCAAGTATTTCGTTGTACTAAATTATATTACAATTTGACCCGTTCACTTGTAGACACCGTTGTTCTCAATTCTTATATTTTTGGTATTATAATTTACCATAAACAATAACTCATTTATAGGCAGTCACCATGTAACAGCCTGATTTAAACCCTAGTCAAAATGGTGGTTTCAAGACCATGAATCTGATTCAGAAAAGTATTCAAAAATTATTTTCTATGTTTATTTTGTGTGAATTTATATCTGTGAAATTTCTGTGATTTAATTTTGTCGTTTGAGTGTCCAATTTAATAAAAAGACTAAATCGCGTAAATTGAAAACTTGATAGTTTAAAGCATAAGGGTTGAATTGTTAGTGGCTTTCTAAATTGAAGCATTTATGTTTTAAATAACCCTTTGGATTTAGTGATGGCCGGTTATACCCTTATTATGTATGTTTTAGTTATTAATTTTAAAAGGGCAAAATGGTAAAATAAAGAATAATTCATGTAATAATAAAACATAAAGAAATTATAATATGGTTTCATAATCTTCTTCTTGACAAAATAAGAAATAAAATAAATCTAGGGTTTGACCTCATTCAAGCTTGATTAAGGTATGAGTTTAGCTCGGTTTTTGATAATTTTTACGTTTTTGAAATCGTTGCTAAGTTATCTTCAAGACCCATGCTTGAATTTTTTATTTTGATGAATATTTTGAGTTATGCCATTGATAAGAGCTTTTTATTTTTGTTGTTTGATGATGAAATATGAAAGATATGTTTTAGATTAACATGTTTTACATTGGAGTTTTTGATGATTTTGAGTAATTAGGACTAAATTGCAAAAATAATAATTTGAGGGACGAAAATATGAAATAAAAAAATATATGGACTTGTATGAATATGGGTAAGATTCAGCCTAACATGGGTATAGGGAAATTTTGCATAAGGACTAAATTGTAAAAAGTGTAACTGTTAGAGGTAAAATGGTAATTTGTCCATTTATGTGTTTTTGGACTAAATTGAATGAAAATATGTTTGAAAGAGCTTAATTTGAATATTTTTAGATCAAGAACCAAAGAAATCAGATTTGGACCGGGGAAAAATGAAAGTTGTCGACTAGTCGTCCCGTTCCGTTTTACATCGTCCTAGATTCTGGAGTTAAGCTACGAGCTCGGGGACTGTCAGCAAAGTTCATCACACTATCTACTATTTTGGTACCTTTATAAGTTAAACTTGAATTATGGCATGTATAGGCTGGTTTATATTTTGTAATGTTGGATTTTTTTTGGTTATGAGTAATCTAAGCCCTGCGAAAATGGCTAAACTATTATGTTTGATTTCGGTTTGGTTTAGGTATGGTATATGTTAATCTTGGTTATATAGTTGCGAGCTATGAATGCATAATATATGTCGTAAGTACTATACGCTTCGGGATTGAATGATGATTTTGAAAGAATTGTAGTTGATTCGGCTAGGTTTATTCATAGATGAAATGTACACATGAACTTAATAGTTATGTTTGCATAAGTTTATACATGTGATTTAGCATCATTGGATATATGATTAGGTTCGAATAAGGTAAAAGATCATTGTGATATATTTATTACTTGGTATATAAGAGTTGTGTGTGAATAAACGTATTTGAGATTAGTTAGATGATTAATATAAGTGATGGATTTTGATTAGATGTATTTCGACATTTATGTTCATGAAATAGGAAGAATGGTTTATATATGATTTATTGAGCATAAGTGGTAACACATAAAATGGATATGCCATGCATTTAGAATTTGATTAAAGTCTTAGTTATGAGCTTGTATTTAAATATGGTTGATATCGAGAAGGTGAAATACGCATGAACTTGGTAAAATATGCTATAATATCTGACCATATATAAGAAAATGTATGTTCGGGACCTTCACAGGTTTAATTATATATATTGTGTCTTATATGTGACTTGATATAATGATATGTGCAAATGTGCGTAGGTATTCATGTGTGGTATGGTTAGTAATTTACTTATGAAATAGATGCTTACTAATATAAATATATGAGGCATGTTAGTTCATTATTTAAACATGTGAATATTATGATTACTCGGCTATATGATTCGGTTTTTGGAATAATAATGTGTAAGTATTTTGATATGATGTTTATTAGCTGGTTCGAATAAGTGACTAAACAAATTATGATTAAATTTCTTATGTATGTGATTGTGTTTTAAATATTTGAATAGATGATTGTTAATTGAGTTTATATTTATTATAGATAAGTTGATATAATTTTTATGCATGTTTAAAAAATGAGTAATTAAATCAAACTATGTTATGACCGGTAATACCTTATAACCCCAATTTGGCGACAGGTTCGGGTTAGGGGTGTTACACACCATCCAATTAGTACATGAACCTAAATCCTTAGGCATTCACACGTACTAATAACCGTGTAGCGTTTGGCCATCATTCTAACTTAAGTAGAACTCCGTGGGGAGTTACTTAACTAGAAGATATTGAGTGTATAACCATCAACTTAACACCTATCGCATCATGTAATACAAATGAGTCGTCATGGGACACTCTCATCGAGTAGCATGCTTTGACTAGTTGTCCTCTTTTGAAAACAAAATTTCTTGACCTATCGCATGATAATGCCTACCACAAGTGTCGTTCCAATTATCATTTGATCACAAGAGAATTCTTCTTCTTTTTAGGAAATCTTCTTAGTGAAATCCATATAGCAATCCTACCGTGGGGCAGTGCACTTGCCATGCCATCACAAGAGACCATTAATAGAATACGTAGGTCTTGTTTAACGACCTTCTCCCACTCAATATTTTAAAAACATGCAAGGTTTTTAATTTTCGGTTTTAATCATGAATGATTAATATATGCATGACAAGTACATGTGACATTCTGTAACACCCCGAACCCGAGACGTCACTGGAGTCGAACACGAGGTGTTAACAGACTTCAAACCACTTATAAAAAAATTTCCCACACACTGCCAATCTGCATACTAGTCGCTAAAAAAATCATATCTTGAGTTCAGAAACTCGGAATCCAGTTCCGTAAATTTTCCCTGAAACTAGACTCATATTCCCATCTAAAAATTTTTTTCTAGAATTTTTGGTTGGGTAAATTAGTACAGTTTATTAGTCAAAGTCTCCCATGTTACAGGGATCGACTACACTGACCTTTGCACATTACGACTTGGATATCTCCCTGTACAGGGCTTCAATACTGATTTCGTTTATTTCTATAGAAACTAGACTCAAAGAGAAATCTATACATATATGGCATGACTCCTAATTGTCTCTGGTTAATTTATAATGAATTTCCAAAGTCGGAACAGGAAATCCAGAAACCGTTCTGGCCCTGTCTCACGAGAACCTGAATATCTCTTAACATACTGTCCATATGACCGTTTCGTTACTTTCCTATGAAAATAGATTCATCAAGGTTCGTTTAAATAATTTATTCACTATTTAATTCCCTTCCTACTATTTTAGTGATTTTCCAAATCTACATCACTGCTGCTGTCAGCATCTGCCTTTAAGGTAGACTTTACCTATTTCATAGTTTCCATGATTCAACTAGCCCTTTTAGCATAAATAGCACAAATTATGATAGTGATTAACCATTCCCATGGCCAATCCTTGTTAAGCATATCCACACCTCTCAATAACCATGTCCATACCAAATGATTATAACATTATACTCAAACATATATAAGCCATTTTCGCATGGCTATCCAAAATTATACAAGTCCAAAGGGTCCATGACCCACAACAAAAAGGGTAGTCCTATACATGCCATTTCGAAGTTCAACCAAAATTGTACCAAAAGGGGGGGGCTTTGATAGTGTGGGCGACTTCGACTTCAAAATCCCGAGTCCGATAGCTGGAGAACCAAAATCTATAAAACAGAGAATCAAGGAGACGGAGTAAGCAATTTATGCTTAGTAAGTTTTGAGCAAGGGATTCCAGCACAACAAAAGTATAGCATTCATGTAGCTAAACGGATAATTTCATATGCACAATTTTTCAATATCATACTTACTTCACATTACCAACCCTTTTATTCATACACAAAGATCAACTTAGCCAAAGGCCGGTATCTCATTTATCAACTGAGCGAATACTTATTTGTAAGGGCTCAACTAATTCAAAGCACATACGAAAGATACCTCAATGTTGGGATGTTTCAAGCGTATTAACTGAAATTTTTACAGCAAGATCATTCATTCCCAAATCACGTACCTTCGGAATTTAACCGGATATAGCTACTCGTTCAAATGCCTTCGGGACATAGCCTGGTTATAGTAACTCGCACAAATGCCTTCGGGACTTAACCCGGATTTAGTAACTCGCACAAATGCCTTCGGGCTTAGCCCGGAATTAGTATCTCGCACAAATGCCTTCAGATCTTAGTCCGGATATGGTCACTTAGCACAAAGCCTTCGGGACTTAGCCCGGACATCATTCAAATAACCATGCACATTTAACAATAAATCATGGCACATTCGTATTTCATTTTCGTTAGCAAAACTCGAACACAAGACACTTATCATTCTTGCAATTTCGGCTCAATAGCCACACACAAAGAGCATGATTTTGATTTGCTTAAAACATGATCTAATCAAATCATAATTTAAGCTCTTTTACTCAAGAACTTACCTCGGATGTTGTCGAACGATTCCGATAGCTATTCGACCACTTTTTCCTTCCCTTTATCGGATTTAGTTCCCCTTTGCTCTTGAGCTTAATTAAACAAATAAATTGATTTAATCATTTGAGCATCGAAAAGAGGAACACGAGGCACTTAGCCCATATTTATACATTAGACATTAAAGTCACATATGTACGGAATCATGAATCAAACTCAACATTTTGGCTAATTTTCCCCCTTGGCCGAATTTTCTAAGCCAAGACAAAAGCATCAATATGCTTGCCTCTGACCGAATACATGCAACACCAATCTCCTTCCTATGGCCGAATATGCATGTCTATGTTGGGGCCGATTGCAACACTTAATACATTCTACAAGTATGGTCACTTGTATTGACTAAACACCATTTTGTTTCAAGTTCAAAACTTGGCTAATACACACATATATACACTAGTAAAGCATCCTCTCCCTTTCCATCAATTTAACACATGCATTACTCATTAATATACAAAAATTATATTCGGCCTTAGCACACAACTTGCTAGCCGATTCTTCTCCATCTAGCAACCAATGCACATATGTGCTCACTCAAAAATGCTAAAAAGAAGATTCAAGAATCATCAATCCACCATCACATGCATCATTAACAAGCTTCATATTTAGCATGCAATGGCATTAATACAAAATCCACCTAGGCCGAATATCATCCCCATGACATAGCAAAGATTTGAACCATGGGCTAATTAGAAATCAAGCTAGCAACTAAAAAAAAACATGCATGAATCTCATGGCACAACCTCAAACATACCTTGATCTAGATACAAGTATGGCCAAACCTCCTCCTAATCCTCTTCCAAACCAAACATGAAGCAAGAACTCCTTCCTCCTTCCTTAGAATTTTCGGCCAAAAGAAGATGAAAAAGGATGAACAAAATTTTTCTTTTCTTTTCTTTTACTCACGGAAATGGGGGGGCAAACAACCACACACTTTTTTTTTTGTTTTCATCATATTCCCTTTCATTATTTTATGCCCATGCTCCTTATTTTATCATACTTCCCATGACACACTAACTCAACATGTTTATGACATGTTCTTGCCCATCACACTTGGTCTACCATGCTTGTCATGGCTGGCCACTACTAATTAGGGGGGGAATTTGACATGCAAGTCCCCCCTTTTTATTTCATGCACTAATAGGTCCTTATGCTTTGACCTATCACATTTCAAAATTTTCTCACATAAGTCCTATTTACTAAAATTCACCTACAATTAAACAAAATTCAAACACGAAATTTTCACACATGCACATGTACATATAATGAGCATCAATTATGACGGTTAATTATTTTTATGACTCGATTTAGCGGTCCCGAAACCACTTCCCGACTAGGGTCAAATTTTGGGCTGTCACACATTCTTTCCTAAACTATATTGCATGCTTATCTCATATATGTATGACATACTATGGCAATTTTATAGTATTCATGTACATTTATTTATAAAATCAATAATTTTGATTCTTCACAGTTTTTCTCTTAAAAGAAAATATCGAAGAAGTGAATGTGAATCGTACAATAGATGGGGTCCTAAGAAAGGGAGGTGAGTTGTATTTGACCACTTAAAAATCAAGTCTTTCCTTGTCAGATCCAATTCTAGACATGCACATTTTCATTACCATACTTTTCACAGTAATCGAATAATATAAAAAAGTGAATGGAACAATACAACATGTGTAATTTCTTATTACCACACTTCTTATCTTTAATAGATCAACTATAGATCATCTCATAAATATACATCACAATTGTATCATAAATAATTATGAAACTGATATATAAAGATATGGGTAATAAAATAAAATTATCAGTCAAGATTTTCATGGTTTTATTTCTAGAAAATAAATGAAAACCCAAAAAAATTACATAATTTTTTGCCACAATACATTCCTTGGGTCTTTGATCGCCATCACTACATCTTCTGATCATCATGGACTCCTTTTCAGAAAAATTACATTTATGTCCTATGTCCTTTTTTTGGCTCACAAGAATTCTATAAATAAAAAATAATTCTACATAGATATGATAGTTCACAGTCTATTTCCTAATAACCACAACCTTGACAAAAAAAATAATACTTACTTAAAAAATATAGAATATTACATTCATTCACATATATTCCCTTAAACATGTGAATAATTACAAGAATGTCACATTGTGAAAAATAAAATAAAATAAAATAAAAAAACACACAGATTTTTACGTGGAAACCCTTTCGGGAAAAAACCACAGGCAGAGGAGAAGAAAATTCACTATGTCAAATTCGAATAATTACAAGAGGAATAGACTATGTCCATTTATAGGCTTGTAAAGCCATATTCTAGTAAGACTGAAACACCTTATTCTAATCAATTTCAAATAGATAGAATTTAATAAGGTTTAAAAAACCTTATTCTAAAATAAAATAAAAGAAGTGTAATTCTATATGGATTCTTCTTTTATTTTATTTTACCACCGTATTTTATTTAAATAAGGATTCAGGTCACTTAATTCTAACAATCTCCACCTTGACACGAATTCTTAATGAACAAGTTCTTTATCGCGAACTCTCAACGAACAAGTTCTCCACCTCTTCCATAAAACCCCTTAAGGGTTTAACTTCAACAGTGAACACCAACCAAGTCTAAACAATGCTCAAACTTGGTTATAGGAAGTGACTTAGTCATCATATCTGCAAGATTTTCATGAGTACTAATTTTGCTCACAACAATATCACCACGAGCAATAATATCACGAACAAAATGTTACCGAACATCAATGTGTTTTGTTCTCTCACGAAACATTTGATCTTTTGTAAAAAAGATGGCACTCTGACTGTCACAAAATACTGTGCTGATTTGAAGGTCTTCATTGAGTTCACTAAAGAGCCCCTTCAACCAAATAGCTTCCTACAAACCTCAGTAATCGCCATGTACTCAGCTTCAGTGGTAGACAAAGCAACTGTAGTTTGAAAAGTGACTTTCCAACTAATTGCACAACCTCCGATTGTAAAGACATAAACTGTGAGAGATCTTCTTCTATTAAGGTCTCCAGCAAAATCAGCATCAACATACCCAATGACTCCATCTCTAGTTCTTCCAAACTGTAAACAAATATCAGTAGTACCTCGTAAGTATCTTAAAATCCATTGAATTACTTTCCAATGTTCTTTACCGGGATTTGCCATATATCTGCTAACTGCACTAACTGCATATGATAAATTTAGACGTGAACAAACCATAGCATACATGAGAGATCCCACTGCACTAGAGTATGAAACATGTAACATGTACTCAATCTCATCATCTGATTGTGGAGACAAAGCCGATGAAAGTCTGAAATGGGCTGCTAAAGGAGTACTAACAGGCTTAGCACTCTGTATATTGAACCTGCAAAGAACTTTCTCAATGTACCCCTACTGACTTTGGTACAATTTACTTGCTTTTCTATCTCCGAGAATCTTCATACCAAGTATCTTCTTTGCTGGTCCCAAATATTTCATCTCAAATTCTTCACTTAATTGGGCTTTGATCTTTCTTATCTCTCCTTTATCTTTTGCTGCTATCAACATGTCATCAACATAAAGAAGTAGATACACAAAATAACCATCACTGTTTTTCTTAAAGTAAACACAACTGTCAAAACTACTTCTTTTGAAATCATGAGAAGTCATAAAGGAATCAAACCTCTTGTACCACTGCCTTGGTGACTGTTTCAAATTGTAAAGGGACTTTTTCAGCAAGCAAACATAGTCCTTTTTTTCTGAGACAGTAAAACCCTCTGGTTGTTGCATGTAAATATCCTCTTCAAGTTTTCCATGCAAAAATGCAATTTTTACATCTAACTGCTAAGCTCCAAATCATGCATGGCCATAATACCAAGCAAAGCTCGAATCGAACTATGCTTCACAACTGGAGAGAACACATCTGTGAAGTCCACTCTTGGAATTTGACTGTAACCCTTTGCAACAAGTCTTGCTTTATATCTGGGTTCTTCAACTCCTGGAGTCCCTTTTTTCTTTTTAAACACCCATTTACAACAAACAATCTTCTTACCTTTAGGAAGTTTCACAAGATCCCATGTTTTGTTTTTGTAAAGTGATTCCATCTTCTCTTGTATAGCAAACATCCATTTTTCTGAGTCTTCACAGCTAATCGCCTCAGAATAATTAGATGGCTCTTGGTTTGCATCTATATCTTTAGCCACATTTAAAGCATAAGCAACTAAATCAGCTTCGACATACTTCTTTGGAGGTTTAATTTCTCTTCTAGTTCTGTTTTTGGCGATAGAGTATTGTGGTGAAGAAGCAACTCTATTCTCAATTTTTGTACTGGCTTGAAGAGTTGACTCTGTATTAATCTGATGCTCCACCTGCTTTTGATTTTCTTTATTGGAAGAGTCTTTAAGAGATAAGTTAGGTAGCATAGCAGTTTCATCAAAAAACAACATCTCTGCTAATCACAACTTTTCTATTTTCAGGACACCATAACTTATACCCTTTTACACCAACTTTATAACCAAGAAAAACACATTTAATGGATCTCGGTTCCAATTTTCCATTATCAACATGAGCATACCAGGACACCCAAAAATCTTTAAATCAGAATAATTAGCAAGATTACCATACCATACCTCTTGTGGAGCCATACCTCTTGTGGAGTCTTTTTCTCAATGGCAACGGATGGAGATCGATTGATCAAAAAAATGCAGTAGAGGCTGCT
Organism: Gossypium hirsutum; assembly: GCF_007990345.1. Classification (NCBI taxonomy): domain Eukaryota; kingdom Viridiplantae; phylum Streptophyta; class Magnoliopsida; order Malvales; family Malvaceae; genus Gossypium; species Gossypium hirsutum. The sequence goes on along the minus strand of NC_053433.1, from coordinate 88,853,278 downwards.
TCTGCCCAAAACGACTTTGGTAAGTTGGCATTTGACAACATACATCAAACCTTATCCATGATCGTTATGTTCATTCATTCTGCAACACCATTTTGCTGTGGAGTATGGCGAACTGTCAAGTGTCTCATGATCCCTTCTGACTTGCACAATCTATTAAACTCATCAGAACAGAACAAAAAGCCATTATCTGTGCGGAGGTATTTTATTTGTTTTTCCTCTGTTTTTCAATCATAATTTTCCAAGACTTAAATGCAAAAAACACATCGCTTTTCTGCTTCAAAAAGAACGCTCAAACTTTTCTGGAAAAATCATCAATAAAAGTTAGCATATAATTAGCTCCACCTCTCGAAGGCACTCTGGATGGCCCCCACAGATCAGAATGAATATACTCCAATGTTCCCTTCGTGTTATGGATTCCTCTGGTGAATCAAACTCTCTTTTGCTTCCCAAAAACACAATGCTAAAAAAAATTCAGTTTGCAAATTCCTTGCCCATCAAGAAGTCCTCTTTTGCTCAATTCTGCCATGCCATTCTCACTCATATGCCCTAGGCCCATATGCCAAAGTTTAGTAATATCATCATCTGACAAGGAAGAGAAGCGGCAACTGTATCACTAGTAACAGTAGAACCCTACAAAACATATAACTTGGCAATCTTTCTCTGCCCTTTCATCACAACAAGGGAACCTTTGGAAATCTTTAAAACCCCACTTTCAGCTGTGTATCTGTACCCTTTTGAATCAAGAGTACTCAATGAAATTAAATTTTTTTCAATTCTGGAACATGTCGTATGTCATTAAGTGTTCTGACAACTCCATTAAACATCTTAACTTTAATTGTTCCAACATTTGCGATTTTACACGAAGCATTATTTCCCATCAAAACAACACCTTAAGACACTGTTTTGGAAGTTGTAAATCAATCCCGATTGGGACTCATGTGGAAGGTACAACTTGAATCAAGTATTCACTCCTCGCTTACTTTAGAATCATTGACAAAAGCGACTAGAAGTTCACCATCGCTGCAGTCTTCTACAACATCAGCTTTACCAGAATTTTCTGGTTGTTTTTCCTTTTGATTCGTAGCCTCCCTTTTAATCTTATTCTGTAGCTTGTAGCACTCAGATTTAATGTGCCCTTTCTTTTTACAGAAGTTGCAAGTTTTACCTCTGTTTGAAGACTTTGATCTACAAAAGGATGGTCCCCTATGCATTTCATTCTTTCTGAAAAGGAAAAAATAAAAAAAGTACCCCCATCATGGTGAACCTCTCCTTGTGGTCGGCCCTTAGATTTACGCGAGGATTCCGTTCCTGTGTCCTTTCACGATCATCATCAGCATTCTGATCTTATATCCCACGAACAATGAGACCCTCTCTTTGAGAGTCGAGTTTAACCACAAGATGCTTCATCTTATCATACGAGGTCAAAGAATCATAAACCTCATCAACTATGAGAGACTCGCGGCTATATAAAATCGTGTCTCTAAAGGTTGAATAAGACGGGGGCAACGAACAAAGTAGAATCAACCTTAGATCTTTCTTATCATACTGAACCTCCATGGCCTCTAAGTTTGAGAGAATTTCTTTAAACACTGTTAAGTGTTCGTGTACAGACACACCTTTCTCCAAACGATGAGCATAAAAACATTGCTTCATATGCAACTTGCTTGTTAGAGTTTTCAACATACATAATTGTTCTAGCCTCTTCCATAATGCAGCGGCGGTCTTCTCTTTCATCACATCCTGCAAAATTTCATTGGACAAATGCAGATGTAATTGTGTTAATGTCTTTCGATCCTTACGCTTCTTCTCTTCATCTGTTAATGTCGAAGGCATCTTATCTATCCCTAGTAGGGCATCCTCCAGATCCATCTACACAAGAACTGCTTGCATCTTAATCTGCCACAACGCAAATCTTGTGTTACGATCCAACAGAAGAATTTCATACTTTAAAGACGCTATTACCATGATCGAGATGAACAAATCGAAAGCTCTGATACTAATTTGTGAAAAATAAAATAAAATAAAATAACACTGATTTTTACGTGGAAACCCTTTCGGAAAAAAAACACGGGCAAAAGAGAAGAAATTTCACTATGTCGAATTCGAATAATTACAAGAGGAATAGACTATGTCTATTTATAGGCTTGTAAAGCCATATTCTAGTAAGACTAAAATACCTTATTCTAATCAATATCAAATAGATAGAATTTAATAAGGTTTAAAAAACTTTATTCTAAAATAAAAGAAAAGAAGTGTAATTCTATATGGATTCTTCTTTTATTTTATTTTACCACTGTATTTTACTTAAATAAGGATTCGAGTTACTTAATTCTAACACACATCTTATCAAATATTAATTAAATAAGGTTAAGAGAAAGATTCGTTCAAGGTTTACACCATAAACATAGCACAACCTAGCTCTGATACCAATTGTCTAAAAAAATCTGATTTGAAAACAGTTTTCTTGCACAGCAGAAAATTAAAATTTTGAAAACTGACCCCGGTTTGTGATATTTGTAGCAATAAATCTTAACTAAATTCTTACATGTGTTTTTGGCTTAGCGAGCGTTCGTTTTTCCCGACTTTCAACCAAATAATTTTCTTTGTTATTCTCGTACCACAAACTTTTTCAAGTGTGGACTCAAACCAATTGAATTAAAATATAGAACTAGAAAAAGTTCTCTCTTTTATTCGAGGTGAAAATAAAAGTTCTCTCTTCTTCAATAGAAATCAGTAGGATTGTTATTTTTGAAAATATATATTTAATAGTTGAGAGTAAATTCTCTCTATTTTTTGGCAAAGTAACAATCTCTCCAAATTCTGTTTTATCCCCTACCAGTTCCATCTATTTATAAGAAAAGAAAGTAAAACCCTTGTTGAGTTGTAGCGGTTTATATCAAATAGAAAAAAGGCTTTCAACTTAGAGTAAGAGTAGGATGAATGGCATACCCTAGTATTCCTACTAAGGTTGCCGCCCCCTTCATGTTATATGAGGGTTTGGGGTCTCTCTCACATTGGATCCAATTACAAGTACTTTTTAGGCCTTTTGACCTAATACTCTATAATATCATCTAACCCTATTCAATTTTTTTATTTCTCAAAATAAACTTTAATATTATATATTAAACAATTTTCTCATCCCTATTTTACCTACGATAAAATTTTGACCATTTTACCTTAATAAAGTTTCGAGAAAATATGTTTAATATTTCACAACTCAATATGCTCACTTTGGTTGAATGGTTTATTTTCATTTTCGGGCTTCAAAACAGCTTAAAAACATAAACTCATTCTTCCAATCATTTTTAAGTAATTAACGTAGAATTACAAATGAATCATTTCCATTTCCATTTTGGAAACCTATATTCATTTCCAAATGATTCCATTTTTCCATTTTAGAAAAGACCATAATCTTTCCTGAATGTTTCTCATTTCTCTTTTCCTATTCATTCCGTTCATTTCTATTCAAACACTCAATTCATTTTTGGTTTCAACGAGCTAGAAAAGGGACATATTGGAGATATGTAATTAGGGCTCAAATGATTTATAATTAAGTTCCAGATTTTCGCCTATTAATTACAAACTCATTTAGTCACAAAGTCATTCCACTATAGTATCATGATTGAGCTCTCCCTAACAACATACCATTACAAAATGCAACTACTCAATACTCGTCCAATGATATTGTTATAAGTGTGTTACCCTCATATGATATCATTGATCTTTTTGGGATAATATTCGTTCGCCCAATATGATCATATTTTATCTTATGGTAATCATTATATCTTCCTTCATAAAAAGTCAATTACTATCGAATAGTAATTAAGCCATTTATCACAAATAATGAAAGACTTATATGGTCATGTTTGCTTTTCATTAACCATGTAATGCCAATGAAAGGATATCATTTATCCATGCCTCAAGCTATGAATTCCATTGTTATGAATGACCTACAAATTGTAGAAGTTATACACCAAACGTACCAGCTTTCAGTTTCTTATCTATTTGAACTCAAGCTTTTACTTATATCAAATTGTACGAGTCATGCATACATAGTCTGTCATCCACTCAGTATTTAGGTATGCCACACTATGAATGTCACAAGCGAATAGATCCATAAATGAATTCAGGATCTATTCTACTTGGATCTAGTTGATGTACTGTCAATCCAGTCAATCACATCTATGTCTCTATCTTCTGGGAGTCATCCGCTCCGATGCCTAAGACAAAACATTTCTCCAGTTGGACTTGAAAGATGGCGTATTAGTCTTCCAATCAATTTTCTCATTTCCAATTAGACTAAGGACATGTTTAGGTTCATTTACTAATACAAGCTGTTCTTTTTGTATTACGATCTAACCACATAATACCGCTAAATATTAGTTAAACAATAGACAACCAGTAAACAACATTTGCTTCCATTTTACTTTGCATGCAAAAACCATGTGAGGACAATATAGAAAGTATTAATGTAATTCATAAATAGTTTTATTAACCAATCTATTCGAAAAATTACAAGTGTATTTGAACGAAAATACTACACTTAGGGTACCAAATCCAACAGAATCTAGGCCAAAAACTTTCCTAAGATAATGTGATCCTTCCAAGATACTAAGTAAGCCACAAAACAATAACAGATTCTTCATCTCTTAATAGGTGGTAGAGCACTAGCAGGCAAGGTTGACAGCAGACTCGTCCCTCTCTGTCTCAAACTTCGTTGCAGCAGCCCTATCAAACTTTATTGATGTTGTCTTCTCGCTCTTCATTGCCTCACTTGGTAGAGCATCACCAATATGGTCACCACCTCTACCCTAATTTTTCCAGACTGCTCATCTCCCCTAGCCATTTTTCAGTAAAAATGCAAGAAACAGCTCTAATAATAACAAAAATGAAGCACTACAAGGTGAATTGAAACAAACAAGCCATTAAAATGCAAAAATTGCTGTAGAAAATCAATAAAAGCAAGAAAGCAACCAGTAGTAGTTGCATTAATTTCAAAAGAAAAAGTAGGCAAAATAATCTAAAAGAAGAAAACTCAAAGAATATATAGATCTACCTCCCAAAACGCATCATTTTGAATAACAAACGATGTCTAATGACAACTCACTACTTGTTCCAAAGGGTTGTTGATCATCACTATCATGAGTTCTCAAAAACACAGTCCTCAAAGTACATTTATGCCAGAATCTCAAGGGTTTTGATATATTGTTTCACCATAAAACAAAGCCACCATCCAAGCAACCTATAAAAGAGAAAGTAAGCAAGTCAAAGTGTCTCAAACAGAGTCATTTTATAATCCCCCTCTTGACATGAAGGGGGAATATTCTTATACCCCCATCTGCGTCAAAACAAGTGGCAAGCCAAAAAAGTGCCTGAACAGTAAGCCTACAATCAACAAATCGAAAGGTCACCTACAAGCACACCATTTTGGGATAACCATCTGGACAAAAGATGACCTAATCTTCATCGTAAACATGAAGTTTTTGGTCACCAAACATCACGTAGGCTCAATTGCTTTATCCTATCAAGTCAGAATGAATGAAAAAACATGTCCTGTTATAAACATTCTCATCCCATGGAAGACATCCCCTCATGCACTCCGTAATAATGGCTAGATAACAAGTCCAACACGTAATACCATCTTCCATGGGACCCTAGCCTATAAATACCTCTAGGAATAATGACAAAAGGATCGATTCTCCAAAAATACTAAGCCTACACTCAGTCAACCTTTATTTTTCTCTTAGTCTTTACATTATTTTTACCTCCACTCTTCATAACCTTCGATTCTCCGTCCTAACTATAACACCCTATACCCAGCCTGGTCGCCAAGCCCAAATACGGGATGCCACACCACTATCTCACCTCACTCACAACAAGTAGAAAGCCTATTCTAAGCAAAATGTCATTTATTATAATATGGTTGTAGGTTTTAGGCCACTTAATTGGTTAATTATCATTATTACATGCAAAGCATACCATAAACAATCCCCTAAACGAGTGTTAACATGCACAAGGTCAATTTAGCAAAATTCTCAAAATATGTATGTAGGTATCGATATTGACACTAGGGTATCAATATTTTCTTAAAGTGGTATAGATGCCACTTGGAAAAATGATACCAAACTTGCATTCTATTTCTCGACTAAATCCCAAAGTTTTGAAAATTATTAGTACCTGTTATGAAATACCGATAAATTTACCCCGAGTATCGATACTCGAGAAAATGTATCGATACCAAATCTCTACTCTGACTTCCTGCACGTTTCAAAACACAGAGGTATTGATTTTAAAACCCGATTATCGATACCTCTGCTCCAAACCTCAAAAATGCAGCATACATATGTAATTAATCCATTCCAATTTAGTTTCTAAACATCATACATCAATACTTCGACAAATAATCATTCAACAGCCTAATTAACAGTTTAATATCTCAAAACCGTGTTCAAGCAAGTAACGTCAATCCATTCTCATGTTCATAAACTCAAGCATAATAATAACATGTAATCTTGATAAACTGGACCAAAAACCAACAAAATGTCTAAAAGTTAACATGGCTATAAACAAGTCATCAAGCATTAACGAAACAACCATATAGCCTAGAACAACTACCATGCAAACAATTCATCAAGCATTAATGAAACAACCATATAGCTTAACCTTAACAGTTTCAAATTTAGTGTCATAATATACTTACTCGTGCATTATTATTAGTTCTTTTACATGGTAAACATATTCACTTTTAAGCATATATCTTATTACACATATAATCATCTAACATTCAAGCATATATCACAGTATTCAAAAATAGGTTTAGTGATGAATTGCATAATGGTCACACCTTATATAAACACATATCACAATACACACATATTCATAAGTTAAGATAATTTGCATAAAAACCACATACTCATTTAGGCATATATCATATATACATTTTAAGATAATTTGGCACTTAAGCTATAAAACATAATAATGAGTTCTATCATCACTCATTGGATACACGAATCTCCAACAGACCAAACATAGACTCATAGAGTCAAACATGTCCCAAAAGTGAAGCATAAAGCTACCACTCTCCTTATTTCCCCTCACATATCCCATTGAATGGAGCTTAGCTCATATTCCTTTATCCCTCCAACATGTCCCAGGGCTTCAATGCCTAAAATCACTATACATATAGGTGAGTACTCACAATCCTATGGCATGCCAACTATATCCAACGATTTCAAGATCACAAGGACAAAATATCTGAAGTCAAACACATATCACTTGTCGATTATCCGTGCACAGTAACTACATATTTGCATCTTTAGCAAAACATTGTCACTAACATTTAACATTTATATAATATGTACATATTTACACTTTCACAACAATTATCATAACTACGTATCACATGTTATAGCATCTCATCCCAATTCACATATTCACAAACACATAAGCACATTTTTCACAAGATAACATAGGTATGAGAAAGCTTACACTCAGAATTTAATGTAGGGATTTAGGCTACTACTAAATTCTGAAATAATGCATTGAATCATGCCCACAAGTAATTATTTCAAACACTCACCAATTACGCTTTCACTTAAAAGTCGAAAGCTCAAACTAGATTTTCCTTACCTTTATCTCTACTCGTAGAAGGTTCTATCAAATTTGAAACTTCAACATAGCAAATTCACACAACAATACATCCAAAAATCAGTCAAGGACTCATTACAAGCATACAAAACATAAGTCTAAACTAAGTTCTCATGTAACCGAAACTTATAACATAGCAAACTTTAAATTCGAATATCTCAATCTATACTAAATCTTTTCACCTAAAACCAATTTCATTCATCTTATAATTCACCTACGACTAATTCTAAACCTTTAAACTACACAAAACTACTCGATTTAATATATTGACTTTTTGACATGTTTTATCGCTATTTTTCGAAAATTCATTAAAACTCAAGAAATCTTTAAAAAAAACTTCAAAGTAAGTTTAGAAAAATTCTAATCATGTTAAAACAAGTTGAAAAACACTTTAAAATCAAGTATTTATCCACAAACTTGAAATCCACCATTAATGACCAAAATTTCGACTTTTATCTAAAACATGTGTTTTAAAGGCTAGAAATTCGATTTGAAAGTCTAGATAACATTTAAAACTAATAGACAGATGATTGGTTATCTTGAATGCAATAAAAATGAACTTTGGTGAAATTCCAAAAAATCCACTCTTAAAGAAGATGATGAAATTAATGAATTTTTGGGTGTTTTCTTAGTTTCAATGGAGATTTATAGTTCAAAGGATGATGGAAATCAAAAGGGATTAGGAATTGGAGATCAAAAGCGATTGGGAGAGTTGGGAGAGCAAAAGGGACAGTACAATTAACAAAGAAGAAAGAAATAACGTGAACATGCTATAAAAACCCTCAGTTTTGACTATTTTATAATTCAGTCTTATTTTCAAAATCAAGGATATTTAAAACTCAATTTCAAAAATTGACTTGATTTTATGAAAACCATTGTCGAAAACATTATCGATTACCAAACTTATGAAATTCCGAGTTCATATAGGCCAAAATTCCTAAAATACCCCTAAAACTCCTAAGCCCTATTTTGGGGGGTGTGACACCGACTGAGTGAATTGACCTTCATAGTAACCACCCTTTTCTCCTCTATACTCCTCCCTTTTTGTACACCGTATTAACAAACTTCAAAAGATGTAAGAATGTCCACTCCAAAATCCAAATGTTAATATTGTTTCTCGCTTGGTGAACGACAGAAAGGCTACTAAAAGAATGATCGACTTTAATCCATAGCTATTGAATTTGAAAATAATCTATAGCAACTACTATTAGAAGGAGAAAATACTACTATTGATGAGTTGACTATCCCCTATATAGGGAAAAATGAAAGGTAGGGTTCTATCTTATCGAAGGATTGCAAATTTTAATAGCGCTAGAATTTATTTTGATCAATTAGGAGTTTTAGTTGAGATGAATGTGAACCATGCGAAAAAAAAGCACAACACACTAGCATGGATGTAGTTGGTGGACTTTGATTCTCATTTGAACTAAAGAAACTGCACTTCATCTTTATAAAATAAATCCTATTTAAACTATAATTCAAATTATATTATCAAAGATAATAGAATGTTTTTCGGTTCAAAGACGATAAGCATAGATTAAATCCATGGGCCAAAAACAATGCATGGGCCGAACGACATATAAGATGTTTTAACATCTAAAAATGCTAGATTTATAATTAATTTTTTTTGAATTATAAAATTTTAAATCATATAACAATAAACTAGAAATTTTAGAAACAACATATTTAGAATATACAAGTGTATAAATAATATAATTTATTGTCTAAAATTAATTAATAATAACACAAAATATTTACGATATTAGAATGAAAAAATTAGATTAAATGGTGAGTAAAATAAATTTTAAACACATAAATACATTAAATTAAGAATACCAAATAAATACATCGATCCAAAGTTGGTGTCCAATCAGCAACATTATTAATATATAATTGATGGAGTTAATAAAGTGTGCATAATAAAAATTAAAATGTATAAAAATATTTAAATAGAACATTGGTTAAGTAATAAGTTTATGGTTTTACCAATGCAATTGATATGGGTTCAAATTTTACAATATTCATATTTTTTTTATAAATAAAAAGATTAAAGAATCCTCAAATAATATAATTATTTTAAATACAAAAAAATATTTTTATAATTACATTAATTGAATTAGTGTCTAGTTAACTTGCGCCACCAACTCAATCAAAAATTTAAATAGTAACATAAATTATATTTTAACTTTTAAAAAATTATAATTCAGTTTTGAAGTAAACTTGAAAACTGAAACAACGAGAAAAAAAAAACCTTAAAATGAGCATTTTTATTTTATTCTTAACTTCTGTTTTTTGAGAAAAAATTTAAAAGTTGGTAAATGGATCTGAAAATTTTTTGTTAACAAGTAGAATAAAATATAATATCAGTATTTATTAAACTTGAAACTTAAAATGAGCACTTTTATTTTTATTTTTTTTTTGAGAAAAAAATTTAAAATTTGGTATATGGATTTGGAAAAAAAAATATTAATAAGTAGGATAAAATATGACATCATTTCTTGTACTCTTAATAAATTTAGAATTTAGTTTATATATTTTTATTTTTTAGAATTTAGTTATTCTATTGTTAAGATGGATATAAATTTTTATTAAATTTATTGGTGTGATATTTTAAAATTAAAAAAAAATTCACTTAATTAGAATTTAATAAAATATTAAGAATTAAAGGGAAAATGGTATAAAATTAAATTGAAAGTATGGTATTTTAACTTAACAAGTAATTTATATTTTGAAGTAAGAGTGATATGTGAGTGCATCGATTGTGGGAGAATAGAATGATTGTTGCAATAATGTAGGAACGCATACCATATATTATAAAATATATTAACTTTATAGCATTATTCTAGATATTTTATCCCATAGAGGAGACTAATTGATGAGTTTGAGATTTGAAGGAATGACAGGTAAAGCACGAATGAGAGAAAAGGTTACCTGACATTTATTTCTAAAAATGACGCATAAGAATAAGAAAATTACAATAGTTGGAATGAGCAAATCAAATTTGTTCAAACAAATTAAAATTTACAGTTGAATTATGATATCATTATTTTCTCTTATTGCTCATCACAGAAAAAGGAAGTTGGTTAGGGTGGAAAACAAATGGTTTTCCATCTTCCTGCCTAAATTCACTAAAAAAAAGCTGCATAGAGTAAACTGTTCCAAGTATCTGGCACACCTGGAAGGCACCAATGGCTACAGTCAGTCCCGCCGTCCATGCCTCTGTATGCCGACGGGTGTGCATCTTTTCGGTACTGAGAGAGTCCGGTAACGTCGAGCAAAAACACCGGTTTCTTAATCCTACTCAGGACCTTCTTCACAACAACCCAAGCCATGGGTGTGCCTCCTGGGTATCTCATCCCGAAGAATGGTTGTGTCTGTCCGGAGCAGGACTCTGTTGGCTTGTTCCAATCCTTTCCCCTGCAATTCACATGTTTCATTTTTATTTAAAGATGTATACATTGATAAAAGATATAGAAAGTGATGTTGGTTGCCTACTCATAATGGGTTGGAGAAATGCCCTGGAAAAAAACCTTGGTTTTCAAAGGATCCACATTGCGGTTCACCCATCTAGCCCACGTTGTTAATCCTTTGTAAAAAGCAACCATACGGTTCATGTCTTTCCACGTTTTCCCACCGTCTTCTATGTAATCAAATCTGCACCAAATCCGCATCACATTATTTACCATTATCTTTTATAATCTTCTATCATTGTAGTTACTAAACTAGATTTCAGGCGTTACTATCATAAATAAAATAATGGCAACACAACGACAGGGTTGGTGTTTTATTCCCGTCCCTTATAGACAATGCACGTGTTATTTTATCAACATCAGTCTTTTTTTATTCTGGTTGAAAGGAAAAAAGGGATCCTACGGTTGGGTTCTTCCAGTGTGGGTCCACCAATGCCACGTGTTAAAGATCAGCATGTCCACTCCTTTCCATGATTCACCGCCCCTGATTGAGTCCAGCTTCAACACTCTTCCATACTTCTGGTTCACTATGTCAACCAGGTACGGCGTTCTATACAGCATTATATTCACATCATAACCCTGACCATAATTCAAATTTCAGTTTTATTATTTAGAAAATTAAAAATAACATTTTTATGTAATTATTTCATTGGTGATATTAAATTTGACTATTATAACTATCAAATTCAGTTGTATACATGTACATTATCATTTAAATATAGCAACTAAAATTCTAATTTTTCGAAATATAGGCACTAATAACAAAAGAAAAAAAAAACGTCATCCGGAAATCGAAATGTTAAAATAAAGGAAGGGTGCAGTAAACTTAAGATCTTGACATGTGATATCCCGGTCTAAAGTAAGGGCGTCCACCAATCACGCTCCACTTTTAATGCACACTTACCTATCTCCGTATTAGTTTTCAACAACAAAACAGCTACTCCTCAGATTTGTCTTTTCCTAAAGCTAATATATTAATCCTCTACTAAAACATTTATGTTCAACCATTTTTAACATTCAGAGTGAAAATCTATATAATTTTGAAGCCTCCAAAATAGAGTCGTAGCAAACTTTGACAACTGTAGCACCAAGTTTATGGGAAGTACTCTTTTGTCCTAATTCATGTTTATAAAAATCTACTTCAATTTTACTTTCAATATATTTATTCTTAAAAGTTTTTAAGTAGTCAAAATTTTACTGCCCATTTTAAACCAAGGATTATAATTACTATTCCTTTCCACCCATGCACCGAAAAAAGGATTTGAAATCCAAGAAAATCAAAAGGCAACAAGATTGAAAAAGATAAAGGAGATGACAGACATGAATGCATGCCACAGCCCAGATTCAAAGCAATCATTGTAACTAAAAAATATATATATTCTAAGTGTACAAGAAGCATAGCAAGAAATCAAAAACTGACCAGAAAGGTAACTGAAGTAAGACCATCTCGTTTGATGTATGAAATCTGGGAATTTGGAACCCAGGCCTGAATCATACATGTCAAAGACTGGAATTGATTCAAGCTGAGTGAGTCACCCACGAACATGATCTTGTTTCCTCTCCATTTCCTCAAGAAATACAGCCCATTGAACCTAATATTCCAAACTTTATACTCCTATATACAAATAGGGTGTAATTGTAATTATAATGAATGGTAAGCAAGCTGACCTGGGGAGACTGCAGGAGAAGGGTTGCCATCGGTATTTCAGATACGTGTTATCAGGTCGACCATATTTTTGGCAGTCGAATTCACCCTCGATGAAGGGGCACTTGTAGGGGTCGTAGAGAGGATAGGAAGGGTCATAAACCCACTTGCCTCTGAACCAGTTGCAGTTAGAAGCTAAGCTTCTGGTTCTGCCACTGGCATTGGTATTATTTATGGCATTGAAATCCTCACCTTTTGTTGGTGAGTGCTGTAAAAGAAAAAACAATAAGACTAAGAGAGAGAAGCGGAAGAGGAGCAGTAAACCCATACCCAGAGGTTGGGTTTTGTTGGGTTAATTCGCTGCCTCAAACTGTTAAGGAGAAAGGGACGAGTGGTGAAGGAAAAGTTGTCTGCCCATCACACCTTATATAAAGAGGGAAAGAGAGAGAAAGAAAGTAATGAAAAAAAAAAGAAAAAAGCTTCACATGGAACAGTACTCAAACTCCATGTCATATGTGCCGGAAGTTTTTTTTTTAGTTTTTAGCTTATTTATTTATTTATTTTTGGATTATCGTGGATATTTTCTTTTAGGTAAATCTTTGATACTTAGGTACATTACCACTTCACTTTTTTTTTTAATTCTATAAATCTAATTAAAAATTATTGCATATTATATTTTAAATTGTCCGGTATTCACATTAATAATTTAAATTTAAATCATAGTTATACCAAAAATTATTATTATATATCCTAGTTGTTTATATATGATTTCCTAAATCTGAAATGAGTAAATGAATTTATTTTTAAAAATTTTAGATGAAATAGATTTATATGTATCAATAAATATTTAATGTAATTATAAAATAAATTATATTTTTAAGGAAAAAATATAAATTTAAACTTTAAAGATAATATTATTATTTAGAATAGATACAAATTGTAAACATAAAAGATACTAAAAAAAATTACTTATCAAATAATTTTATTTTGTTTCAATAAAAAATCTATTTATCTTCAAAACAAGAATAGTGAAATGTTTGGATGGATTGTGCTCGCTTGCGCCAGGTGGGGATAGATCCAAACACTTTGAAAATTTAGGAGGTATGGCATTATGAGATTTTTTTTATTTTTTATTTTGTTATTATTAAAAATAATGGAATCACACTTTTCCCTATCAGAGGAGACAAAAGTATAACAATACAAAATTAAGCCCTCTGCTTTCAAAGGTTTCTTTTTTTCCAAGTTGATGATACAAAGTCACTTTTCTTATTCTCTTCCATTTTCTTATAATTTGTTCTTTACAAACAATCAAAATCTAAAAACACCTCAACAAAATAAAATAAGATATATGAAAAACCATCATTACTACATCCTATTATGGTTTTCTACTTGCATACGTCTCATTGTTAATTGTTCATTTAACGGAAAAAAAAACTTGTTTGGTAAAATATGCCAAAGTGCAATTCATATAATGTAAGAGCTGTATCACTTTTATCCTCGTTAAGACACCATTGATTGTGTCTTCATATCAACTCCATCATGATTAATTGTTAGTTTTTGTTCACCAGAAAAGGGAAAATGTTAGTTACAATGTTCATATATATTCACAAAGGCCCAACCAGAAAAGGCATTAATTACTTTCACAAATTTATTATGTTACTTTCTATTATCGATCCGAAATTTGAATATAACTTGAATTGTCAACCCGCGACTTGAGTCTGCGCCCTACAAGGTGGATACATTAAGGACTCGCGAGGAGGGCTCGCAAGCCAAGTTCCTATGTTCTTGGGTGTTTGCAAGCAGAGGATGCGAAGTCAAGTGAGTTGACTGACAGACACGTATTAAGTCTAGGATAATATACGTGTTAGTGTGCATGGAGCATACTTAAGACGTCATTTCAATGAACAGTAATTGTATCTTACAAATACTCGATTCTCCCCATCATGAGGACACACCACAAAAACACTCAACAATTTGTTGCGATGAACTTGAACAGACTTCTAATCATCAAATTTTCTTTCAGTTTGTAATAACTACAATGGCTTTCCCAGACAAAAATTTTCTTGTCAACTTTTCATCAGGACAAGCTAGAGCTTCGAGGGCAAGTGGCCAACCCACCAAAGCAAACTTGTTTGTCAGTTGGTTTGCTGACCAATCGAAAAATTTGGGTGCCTCAAACTCCTTTGATTTGAATTTTCCTTTAGGCTAGGGGTTACCATTCTCTTCTGGTTAAAAAACATCATCGCAGCAATTTCTCGCTCTTCAGGAGAAAATGGCCCTACAAAACGTGAGGTTCGAGTAGTAGCAAACGTTTCATCAAGAACTCTTAAAGCAGAATGAAGAGCTCATAAGAAAGGTACAATCTGACAACTCTGATATTCATGACAATGTAGCCATGCAGGAGGAAGGTACTTGCGTGCATGCAAATGAGTGGTAGAGTGAGATGGATGCTCTACGATAGGACGTAACTATTTTGTAATAACCTGTTTTTCAGTCGTTTCAGGGCCACAAGTCCAACGAGTAAGTTCGTATAATTAGTATTTAAGTTATACAAGTCAATAGTAATTTAATAATAAATTTTGATATAAGGAATTTTAACCAATAGAATTAGAAGTTAGTATAAGTGGTTCGATTTAAAAGTTAAGTGGTTATTGAAAATGATGTATTAGGACCTCGTTTCCGTAATTTAAGGTCGTAAATATTTTTATTAAATATTTACAAAATCGTATTATATATGAATTAAGGTTTGGTCTAATAATTTTGACGATTTATTTGCTTAATTGCGGTAAAAATATTAAATTGTAAGAAAGGTCAAAGTTAATTGCTTTTGATTTAAAATAGTAAAGGGACCAAAATGGTAATTAAACCATGGTCAAAAAGTCCTTACAATGGATATGATTAAATCCACTAACTTTTGGGCTATTTCTCATTTAGTCCTAATTAGTTATGATTAAATTGAAATTTAAGTTTGTTTAGTTGGAATTTAATAAAATTGAAGGACCAATTGTGCAATTAAACTCTCCTTGAATGGTAAATATACCATTAGAAGGGATAGAGGACGGTATTAGGCTTATAAATGTTGAAAATTATGAGTAATTAGGAAGGGCAAATTAGTAAATTGGTAATTAAATGAAATATAATAAAGAAAACAAGTTAAAATCATTTTTAACTTATCATCTTCTTCATAATTTTGAACTGAAACCTAAGAAGTCATAGGAGGGAGTTTGGTTAACTTTGGTTCTCATATCGAGTAAGCAAATGTCGTCCGTTTTTAGTAATTTTTATGTTTTTAAGCTCGTATTAGCTTAACTTAGCTAACTCGAGGAATAATTAGTATAATTTTCAAATGTTGAGGATTATGCCATTAATGAAATTGAGATGTTTATGAAGTTTTATGTTAGATTATTAAGCTTGGTTGTTAGATAGGACTATTTTGTAAAGTGATTTTAGATGATTTTAACGTTTAAGGACTAAATTATTAAAGTGGTAAAAAAACATGTACTATATGTGAAATAATTGCAAATATGGACTGTTGGGAGTCATAGATGGTTCGGCTGAATTGGATTTTAAGAAAAAATGGTTAAATTGCATGTTTGGGGCTTAGGGAGTAAATTGAATAAAAGTGAAATATAGGGGGCAATTTCATAAAATATTAAAAAGAAATTAATTGCATAAAATAAGTTAATTTTAGTGTTGAAATTATTTAATTGAATGAAAACATTATTTTAGATCAAGAATGAGTGGAAAACCGAAGAAAAGAGAAAATTATCGAATAGTTTCTGTACATTTGTCATTGCTGCAATTTAGTCAAGTAAGTTCGTTCGTTTTAATTTTAGTACATTTTTAAGTTTAATATATGAACCTAATTGCATAATGTTAGATTATATTGATGTGTGTAATTGAAAATGAAAATAATGAACTGATATTACGTCGATCACTGATTGAAATACCCTAAGCCATTACTACAAATTAGTCCTGTAAGTTCATTTAATATGACCTCAATTATATTTCTAATTTTTTATGAATATTAGAGTTTAAATGATGTAAAATTAGAAATATTAATTTGATTTTTTGATAGAACAGGAATTGTAAAAAGTTACAAAAATGATAATTTCCTAATATCAATGGAGACAGCCTGTATTCGCACGTAAAACCATAGCGAGGCTATGGCGATTATTCAAACATAACACCATGGTTGGACCATGGCAGTGTTTATATGTAAGAAAACAACTAGGCTATGGCATTCTAATGATAAGATCATAACAGGGTTATGAAACTATTGTAACACCCTCAACTCGTATCCCTCCCCGGAACTGGGTTACGGAGCATTACCGGAGTTTACCAATCAAACAGACATAAATTTTAAACATTTCATATTATATAATATTCAAGTCATAAACCAATCAAACTCATATATATTATCCCTTATTCAAACCCTCGAGGCCCAAAATACGTGTTAGAAACAAATTGGGACTAATTAGGAAACTCAGAGGAATTTTCAAAAAATATTAAAAAATTTTAAAGCTGCAGGGTTCACATAGCCGTATGCTAACCGCGTGTCTCACACGGCTGAGTAACACACCCGTGTGTCTGGCCGCATGGACTCAAAATGTACCTTAAACAAGACGTTTCCAATTCCATGCAAGTTTGGACATTAAGTAACTTAAGAACCATTCGTTTAACCAGTTCAGAACACAATCAAGCACATT
Organism: Gossypium hirsutum; assembly: GCF_007990345.1. NCBI lineage: Eukaryota > Viridiplantae > Streptophyta > Magnoliopsida > Malvales > Malvaceae > Gossypium > Gossypium hirsutum. The sequence goes on along the minus strand of NC_053433.1, from coordinate 88,835,807 downwards.
CCAAACATGTCAAAACAATCATCCTAAGTGCCTAACCAATGTACCCTCATTGGTACCACAATTATATCATCAACACAAATCATCAAAGCATGAATTTAAATTCAAATTATAAACATACCTAATTTCATCCATTTTACCTAGTTTATAAATATTTAAACATCAATTTAACATGCCATAATAAAACTTCAAAAACAAACAAATGTTTATATGTATATACCAAACCAATATTAAACTTATAACTTCATTTACTATCAAACCACAAAATAGCTATTATTTAAACACCCTGGGTACATGCCGAAACAAAAGATAGACATCACCAAATTTGAGTTCGAGATCGTTGTTGGATGCTGAATTGGAGATCAATTCAGTGACAAAGGTCAAATACTCACCTTAACACTTACCATATGCATTAAATTAAAAATACAACAATTAATAACTAAGTTCAGATTATAGAAATACAAACCAGAAATTCCGAGCTATTCCTCATCGACTTTATCTTTCCCATTTTCAGTCGAGGATTCCGGTACAACATTAGCTACGGAATTAAAACAATTAAAATTCATCAATACAACACAATTTAATTTCATATTGAAAATTTTAATTTTTACTCAATATTTGCCTAAATTCTAATTTAGTCCCTAAAACAAAACTAATTTTATTTCTTCACAATTAATCTTATATTTTCATAAAAATTCCACTTTAAACTAAATTTAACTCCCTATTTTCACTTAAATACCTAAATTTCAAAATTTTCACAATTTAGTCCCTATTACTCAAATTTTACAATTTATTCTACAATTAAATCCTTTTTCATTTCTAACTTAAAAATCTATCAATTTAATCCCTAATACTAAAATTATTCAACATTAACAACACTTAAAAACTCAATAATTTCTAAAATTTCGACATAGGTCGCATAGTATTTAACATCGAGATTCCAACACATAAAACTTACAAGAAAAAAGGACTAAATTGACTAACCAATTGAACTTGGAAACTTTGAACCCTAGCCTTGTCTTTCTCCTTTCTTTCTTTCCCTTTTTTTCTTTTCTTTCCTTTTTGTTTTAGCTTCTTTCTTTCTCTTTTTCTTATTTTGTTTTATTATAATTTTATAATATATATATTTAATTCTTAAGCTTTTATAATTTATATATATTTAATTCTTAAGCTTTTATATTATAATATATATTTTAACTTAAATTTTATAATACTATTACACCTTTATGCCGCCTCATTTAAAGGACAATAGCATAATTGCTTCTTTAATCCCTTTAATTTTTCTTTAATCTATAATTCAACTTTCACACTATTTATAATTTAATCCTTATACCTAATTATTCTTAATTCATGCAAATTCACTTAACCAAAATCTAATATTTATTGAAAATATTACGAGTTCGAATTACGAAAACGAAATCCCAAAAATACATTTTCTAACACCCGCGACTATCGAGTCGTTATAACTATAGACGTAAGACCATGGTTGGACAATGGCAATGTTTATATGTAAGACCATAGTTGGCCTATAGCATTCTGACGAGAAGAACACAACTGAGTTATGGCACTATGGACGTAAAACCATGGTAGGGCCATGGCAATACATATGTAAGACCATAGTTGGACTATGACACAGTACGAAACGTGTACCGAGGTTTCAATCACCTTTACAGTATTAATTGGATGGAAACAAATGAGGATATAAATGTGATGTGCGAAACGGTAAGTGGTTTTTAATAGTATATATGTGTAAAAGTGGTAAATGTTGTATTATTATATGTTAAAAAGATTATCATTGTGATAGTAAGAAATGGGAATGTTATTGAAATGTGAAATTTTGATTTGAACTAATGTTTGAGCATTACTCACATGTTGGGAGCTGTGATTGACAGGAATTTTGATAATAACCTCGTTGACAGAAAATTTGTTTATTAATCTTTTATTTGAATTATTATTATGTTAATTCGGTAAGCTTTACTGTTCAACCAACAAACTTACTAAGCTTTATGAAAGCTTACTCATATTATTTGTTTTATTTCTTGTAGATACATTTTGTGGATCGTGAGGTTGAATCAGCTCGAAAAATCACACTATCCTGGAATTTTTAGTAGACTTAGATTTTGGTTTGGTATATATGGCATGTAATAAGACCCCTTTTAGATATGATGCATAAGTATTTGGTTTGTGTAAATTATATCTTTAACTTGTGTTTTGTGTTTGGATAACCTATGTAGGTATGTATGTTTTACTAAGGTAGAATTTGTTGATAAAGAACGAACTACAATGACATTATGATGACTAATGATATGAAATGATATAGATGTAAGATTTTGATGTGTTGGTTGTGCTTTGTAAATGAAAATATGGAAGTGAATTGTAATGAAATATTGAGGTGTCTATGATGACATATTGGTTAGGCTTAGGATTGATTATATTACATGAGTAGATTAATATTGAAGGAGTCAAATGACATATTTGATTGTATGTTTGAGTATGTTTAGTTATGTATGCATATGGAAGAAGAAAAGAGCATGTTTTGGGCTAATTTTGGATACACACGGGCTGTCACACGGTCATGTGTCACACACGGGCAACCCACACAAGCGTATGCCCTGAGCATGTTTAAGTGCAGTATCCACATGGTCTGAGACACGACCGTGTGAGGGTATTTCAATTGTTACATGGGCTAGCACATGGCCTGCAACACGACCATCTGATTTTAAGGTACCTAAGGATATGTTTGAAGGAAAGAGGGACTCACAAGCTCACCTTATGCAGTATAATAACTACATGAATGTGTTTGGGGCTTCTGATTTCCCGAAGTGTAGCTTTCTCTATGATGCTCAAGGGGAATGCGAAATATTGGTATTTGTCTCTTCTCCAAGGGTCCATTCGAAGTTTCTCTTAGTTGGGTCATATGTTCTTAAGATAGTTTAGGGCACACCGGATAATTATGAGCACTGCCATGGGTCTAATGTCTGTGAAGTAGAGGAAAGGAGAGTCTTTACAAGATTATGTGAAGTGTTTACACGCAGTAATATTGAACACTAAAAACCTTCAAGATCAATGGGCTATTGATACCTTTTTTATAGGAGTACAGAATGAGTATGTATAGTATTCCTTCACTAATAATAGGCCTCAAAGTTTGGAAGATTTATATAAAAGGGCCTACAAGTTCGCTGGAGCTAAAGAAATAAAAAGAGTAGTGCATGGCACATTCCAGAAGGATGACAGGTAGTTCAAAAGTAGAGATAGGGGCCAACTCATCAGTCTTTACGTGTACAGAATGAGAGACAATAGAGAGCACAACCACAAAATGTAACGCCTCAAAATTTAAATTTTTGTTTTTGCGAATGTGTAACACAAATATGTATCTGCTTCAGTGGTTAAGTGTTCTGGGTATGTGTAGGAGGTCCCAAGTTCAAGCCATGACTTGGGAAAATTTTAGTATTTTTATGATTAAAACCCAATATTTGGTCAAAAGGCTTTTACTTAATTGTTGATAAGCTTATATCAGAATGAGCTTACTGGTCTAGTGGTTAAGTAGTGTGTTGGTATGCTGGTGGTCTTGAGTTCGAATCCCTGTACGTACAAGAGAGTTATTTTTTCTATTTGTGTCATGTAGGAATTTGAACTGACCTAAAATACCGAATAGTGGATGTGTAGTAGGAAGTGTGGAGAGCGAATTAAGGGATTGGGTTAGTGTTTCAGTTTAACCATTATTCTCTTTTCAAATTCAGTTTTTATTTTGCGTCCTTCCTGTACAACGATTTTCTTCCCATTTTCGGTAAGTTTCTGTTGATTAAGTTTCTATTTACTGCTTTTAAGTTAGTGATTAATGGGAGTTCGTTAATGTCTATTTCGGGAAGATTTAAGGACTTATAATCGATTGCTGGAGATTTTGGATTCGTGAGAATCGTGGTGGTTCGGTCGAAGGTAAGTTTAAACCGCTCGATAGATGTGTATTTTGATTCCAGTTTGATAAGTCTCCCTCGTCTCTTCCGTTATGGTTGATAGTGATTACTTAGTAATGCATTTATTCTTCTGTTAATGGCGTAGAAGGAGGTTGTGGGTGATAAATCGCATATATCGTGTCTTGGTATCATTTTCGGGGAGCTATTGTTAGTGGTAAGCTGAGTTCTATTCATATCTAATTATTGAGTTCGCTTAAAAATTGCTAAAATTGATATTGGTATTTCGATTTTAAGCCTTGGAGTACTTGGGAGTGGCTTTTGCGTAAAAAACGATACAGGTGTGTATTCGATTGCACAAAAAATAAAGTTTCAGTGAAAGCCAAAAACCTCACGTCGGCACCACACGGGCGTGTGGTCACTTGTGTGGTAGGCCGTGTGATGGAACACGGACGTGTGTTCGACAAGGCCAGGCCGCGCGCGCATGACACGGCCATAAAATGGCCAGGCAGGCCGTATGTGACACACGGGCTGGACTGACTTGGGTCATGTGGGCCACATGGGCGTGTGGGATTTTGGGCCAAGCCGTGTGATCCACACGACAAAGGTAAATTTGGGCCGTGTGGGCTCACATGGGCGTGTAAGCCCATTTTTATTGAAATGCTTGTTAAGGTTGCACGGGTCACTCAAGGCGACTGTGAACCTTCCGTAGGGTCGATAAGCACTACTTAGAACCTTATCTATGTGAAATTGATAATGTGAATTATGTACTGAGCATGTTATATATATAAGCATATGTACTGAACTTTATGTTTATCTGATAGATCTGTGATAGCATGACATTCTATTGTATGTTGCATTGCATAGGGTTGGGTTGGGTTGATTTTATTTGGAAGAAGTATACTGAAAGGCTCCTAAGCCTAACATACTAGCAGCTCAGCTGTAAACCACTATTTAGTGTCACATTTGGTACTACCTAGAGTGTGATACGATCCGCCTTGGGTGAGTCGAGTTGTATTAGTAATTGCTCGATCGTCAACAAGAAGTTACGTTAGGTTTAGTTGAGTTGAAGGAATGGCCGAAGAAGAAAGAGGGGTACGAACGAAATGGTAGGAATGAAATGGTATGAACGAAGGGATATGAACGAATTGGTCGGTTTAGGTTCGATTTGGTAAAGAAGAAATGGGTTTAAAAGAAATATGGATTGAACAAAAAGTGCAAACAAGAACCAATACCGATATGGTATTGACCCGTTGTTTATAGGCCCTTTGAGTTTGGTTTAGGTTTGGTGAAGGAAACCTCGACCCACTATCTAACAAGATAGGAACCTCGGTATTGTTCGAACGCCACACTATGGGTAGTTATAAGTTCAGGTTCGACAAAGGAAACGGTTGACGCAGCTAGATCGCTAGGAAAGCCAATCGAATCTTTGAACGAAATGGAGAAAAAGTTGCCTCACAATTTTGGCAGCATAACATTAACAAAGAGTTAAAAGTTTTTAAACAAAGAAATGAACTAGCTATTTATAGCATTTAGAAGGCTAGCCGAATAGCCAACTTAAGCTAGCTGAACAACCTTTTTTTTCAGCCTAATTAAGTTAGAAAATTCCAGAATATATTTAGGAAAATTCCTTGAAACATCTCAGCCATGGAAAACGTTAATGGATAGCCTCTTAAAGCTTCTAGTAGCTGAACAATTATAGAGGAGCTGAAATGAGATGAATGGGCAAGCTTGAATTCGGCCAAGGGGGTGTACTTCATTAATTGGACAGCCTTAGTTAGCTAAAAAGTGTTGAGCTAATTAAAGGCAACTTGGAGCCCCTCAATAGACCTTTAAGTGTGAAACTGAATGTGAGCAGCCTCCCTTATATGAACACACTAAACCAAACAACCTATAGGTGTGAAAGGAATGTTCAGTAAATGTGAAAACATTCAAATTGATTTGGAGAGCTGACCGGACACTTTGAAAAGAACAAACAGCAGGTTGAGGTGGCTGTTGCAATAACCGAACAATCATGCCTCTTGGAGAAGAGAAAACAGTAGCTATCTAGCTTTACTGTCATCCCCACAATGTACCTGCACCTATATTAATTCAGCTCATTAATTCAACTTAGACACATTAATTCCAGTAGCTCAAAGACACATTTAAATCATGTAATAAGCTAGGACAAATTAAAAACATGCTGGAACTAAGACACATTAAATTCAGTTGCACTAAATAACAAGAAATATATTCGTCCTAATTTAGACACTTTAAATTGCTGTAGCATAACACATTAATTTCATGTTCTGATTTTGGACAAATTAAATACTTTAATATTTTTTGAGCTAAAAGTAACGTGCAATTTATTTAATTAATTAAAAATGCAAAGCTAGAAAAATAAAAATGAGCTCAATTGAGCTGAAACGAGATATAGGTGCATGAGCTAGTAATGAGCTAGGGGTAAGCTCGTGAGCTAAATCCGAGCTAGGTTCGGACTCGTAAGCTGGACTCGAGCTGGAAAGCTGGACATGAGCTGAATCTGAACTAGTAACAAATTGCGAGGTGAACTAGAAGAGTTAATATAAGCTTCCTCGCTGCGGCTGGGCTGAGTTTCATCCCAAATTCGAGCTACAAGAGCTGAAATAGAATCTTTGAAAGACTTAGCTCGAGCTCGGGTGATAGGGCCTTGTGGTAGCGTCAGATGATCTTTACTCGAACTAGCTGAACCGTTGGGCGCGCTCGCATCAGAGTGTAGGGATGGGTAGGTTGATTTAATCCCCACATGGAGTGTAGGGTTGCACGGAGATGGTGTATAGAGGCTGGTTGGGTAGGACTCTGTTTATTGATTACTATTTGCATTACTATCACTGTGATGGGCTAAAGCCCTAATGCATATCTGATACTAAACTGAAAGGGGCTAAGGCCCGAACTGCTACTGAGACTGAAATGGGCTTAGGCCCAGACTGCATTTGATTGTTTGATTGTGATTGACTGCATGTATGTTATCTGTGGAGATTACACACTGAGTTTACGTAAACTCACCCTTTCTATTTTAACTATACATGTAATCCCCAGACCTGGCGGTTTGGTGCAGCGAAGGACTCGACGGTGGCCACACATATTTAAATTACTTTACTTTTGTTTATGGTTTTATTGATTATGGGGTATTTTTATGTAGTTGGACTTTATGGACTGTTTTGCTTTAACTTTGGAAATATAATTGCTTTTACGGGCTTACAACTTCAGACTTAACAAAATACGGATTTTTCTAATAACCAAGGTTTTCCATGAAATAAACTATTTTACTTAGAATAAATTATTTGTAAAGCTTCCGCAACGAATTGTGTTTTAAAACAATCGACTAGATGAGTAAGTGGTTTCCAAAACTAATAGGAGTAATAAACGAACATAGTTTTATCGTAATAAATTAGTTTTCAAAATTCCATTCCATGTGACATCGCCAAATTCGACCATAACGTCTAGGCCGGGTTTGGGGTGTTACCAAAATAAGTCACCTAAGGCATCTCCAAGAGCCTAACTAGAGCGCATGAAGAGGTACATCCCCTAGGGTAAGTTTGAAGCTTATCTTCTTTTGAATTTTACTTGTACTTATATTCTGAATCAAGTAAAAAGCCTGGGTATCTTGCCTGCTCCTTCCCCTATGAGGCACAAACTAAGAAGGTTAGATTTGAGAGACAAGTGTGCTTTCTACAATGATAGGGGGCACAAGACTGAAGATTGTTTCTTTTTAAAAGATGCTATTGAAGAAGCGATGAGGAATGACGAGCTCACGGACTTTATGGCTCAAAGTGTCACTCAACAAGGCCAAAGTTTGCATACTGAGGATAAGGGCAAGCAAAAGGTAAGAAGGACCATACATGTAATTGTTGGTACAGATGAAGATTAGGCAGCCTCTAGTGTAAAGAGAAAAGGTCACCTAAGGAGTGTAATGTTGGTGAATTCGTCTAAAAGATTGTGTCAGTAAGGGAAATGGAGAGTCGAATTTAGCAACGAAGATGAGGACCCTTATTGATATTAGATCCTGCATAATTGAATAGAGTTGCATGTAATTCTAGAAATAGAATGACATAAATCTATCGAATTAGATTCAAATCTAATAGGGGGATCTATAGAGCAAATTAATGCAATAGTATGTGTTTTAATTTGGAAAAAAATTTAATTAATCAACCTAGAGTTAGTTGCTCTTATGCTCAAAAGAGATATTAGCATAAATTAGAGATTTCTACGGATTAAAAAGCTAAGAACAGAAATTGCATAAATTAGATTGAGAACTATAGATGAAATCTAAGCAGATTCTTACCTAGGTATTTTTTTTCACTTGGTTAATATTTGATTTTTTTTTGTGTGTGTGTGTTTTATTCTTCTGTGTATTCATTAGCTAATTTAGATAGTTTGATTTAATTTTAATTAAGCTCTTGAATTATTAGGTTAAATAGTAGAAAGATGATAATTACCAGTAATTGTAGTCCTCGAGGGAACGATATTTATGCTCTCCATAGCTATACTATTGATTGATAGGTGCACTTGGCTTAGTCAATTTATTAGTTAATTTGGTAGACATCAAAAAGTTGATCAAGTATATGATCTCAACTATTACAAATACACTATTTAATTAGCCACCATTCTAGAAGTGCTTCGCGTTGAAAGAGAAGATCATACAACTCTATGAAGAAGGGAAAATCAGGTTTGAAAATGTAACATAATCAAGCTTGGCATTAGCCGGTATGATTTCTTAAACCAATATGATGAATAGAACCATAAAATTCTACTCTTTTGATTTTATTGCACTGATTCCAAGCACAATCAAGATGATGGATTGCTAAGGGACTGGGGGCAATTTTTTGTTTCCAAGATATCAAAATAAATAAATAATCATGGTTGGACATTAGTTACATCCAATAAAAAAGCAACACTCCTAGCCACAAGATTAAACTATTATATTTCTCCTAAACACAAGATTAAATGGTTCATCTCAAAGAAAACAAATGATGATGCTCCTAAGCACGAGCTTAACTGTTCATCTAAAAAATGATTCTCGAGCTTAAATTGTTTATCAAAAACATGACCCTCAGAAGCACGAGTTTAAACTGTTAAATCCAAAATATGATGCTCCTAAGCACAAGCTTAAATTGTTTATAATAAAAAAACGATGCTCTTAACCACAAGATTAAATTACCATCCAAAAAACCTTTGAATTACGTCATGACTTGCTCTTTCAAAATACGAGGGTATATAGGTTGCATGGTTTCATTGCCAAATTCAATCTAAGTTTCATTGCCAAATTCAATCTAACTAAAAAGAAAATATTATTAATGGCATCATTAGAATATTGTAAATCTTGACAATTAGCTTCAAAGATGAATTTTGACATCGAAAGCAAATCAAATTTCTAGAATTGCCTACTTTCTACACTTAACAAAAGTTATGTTTGAGACTAAGTCTTGAGGGGGCACTTATAAAAGGAGAAAATTTGACCAATCAGAATTCATCTTGTGTGATTATTGTTGATCTCAAATTAATAATGAAAGGAAAAATCAAGAAATCAAATAATTTTAACACTTTTATAAAGAAATCATATTCTTTAAAAATGATTTTATTTCTAATTAATTTAAATTAATAAACGATAAATAATAAATAAAAGAGTTTAAACCTTGTAGATCACTCAAATGAAGAGTCTGTATATTCCACAATTTTTTTTTTACTTGATTGACTAACACTATAGAAATGGGTCGTTTCTAAGCCATTTAACAAAGCTTCTAAACTTCACAAGTTTAGAATTGAAGCCTAAAGAGAAGATTTTGAAGACTAGAAAGTTTCTCTAAAATCTCAAGAAATCTCTTAAGAAATGAAAAAAATAAAAAAATAAAAACTTCTAAAGAGTGCCACCCTAGTTTTGAAGAAAGTTGTTATTCGTTCCCATTTAACAAACATAAAGGAGGTTAAACTCGTTTCTCAAGGTCAAGCTTAAAAGGCCCTTGAAGTGGAGTCATCCATCCAATATCAAGTTTAAACAACCCTTAGGTCAAAGCTCTCCCCTACTTGGTTGCATAAACACAAAGAAGATAAACTCATTCGTCATGATCAAGTCTAGAAAACCTTTGAAGTGGAATAATCCATTTAAGGTCAAGTCCTGTAGATCTTTGGATTCAAATTCTCCTTAAACTTACTTTTAAGATCAAGTCTCAACAACTCTTGAAGTATATTTTGATTCAAAATCAAGTTCTAAAGACCTTTAAATCTAAATAAAATCTTCAAAAATGTATCTCTTCAAATTTATCTAAGATCAAGTCTAAACAGTCATTATATTAAAGCTCCATTAAGGAAAGAACCAAATGATTTATTTAGAGATTGTAACTCAAATTTTATAAAATAAAATTGATTTGATTTGTTCTAAATTTTCAGCAGGGGTATAGATAAGAGCAGGCAATGGACTTGGCTGAATGGTATTATCATAAATTTTTATTGCCTCCAAAATGTAATTTGTTGAATTTAATGTTATTAACTTTCTTTTAAATGGAACAATTGCGATTCTAGCGTTCTAAAAAGTTTAAAATTTTCAATTTAAGTCATGTTAATATAACTTGTTAGTCCTTTTTTTAGTTTTATGTCGACCCGTATCACATAAATTTGAACTTGGGTTTTATTTTGACTTGAAGTTTGTGTATTGTAAGTCTTCAAAATTTGAACTTATGCTGGAGTGTAATGACATTTTATTGATAATTAATACTTATTATTAAATTGAGTGATAATTATTGTATATTTCAATCTAGAAAAGCAAAGAAAAAGAAATTGGCGTAATGCCCCCCTAATACGACTGTGGCAGCTATGTTTTCGGCATAATTTTAGTTTTATTAGTTAACATGTGAACATATTGACTTCACCTCTATACCACATATTTCTATGATTTATTTTGTATAAAATTTCTCAAAAATTTATTTCTACTCTTTACCCAGAATTTAATGGAAGAAATAAATTAACATTATCGAATTATAATCATTTTATGTGTATTTTTTTTCATTTATAATTATTCACTTTACACCCCATAATAAGTTTTTTTATTAAAAAAATAACTAATTGAAGCTTTATGGGCATAGTTAAAATACTAAGAAGTGACACAATAGATAAACGGGTAAGTTATTTGCAATATAAACTTCACCCAAATTTTTATAAAACCTCCTACCTTTTTTCTATTTATTAATTTAATTCCACAGTTCTATAATTATTTTTAATTCAAAAATAACTTAATAAATTTATTTTCAATTACTTACGAAATATTTCGTCTTATTTTTTCGTAAAATTATGAAATTAGTATAAACATTTTGATCTTCAATTAATTAATTTATAAATTTTATTATTATATTTAAATATTAAGAAATAATTATTTTAATTTTAACTAAACATATACTAAATTAATTTTTAAGTAATACATATTAAAAGATATATTTTGTAATTTTAAATAATTTGTTTAAGTAGTTTTCTAACACATAATATTCAATAAATAATATAATTTTAACATTTAATATTTACACAACCTTATTCAAAATTATACATTTATAATAACACAAGAATAAATTAAGTATTACTATATATAATCCATAAATGAATAACATTAGCATTTTTAATGTTTATTTAAAAATTTTAGCATCAAATTTATTAATTTTAAATTAACATTATACTTTCATATAATATTTTTAATAATCAACTGCTATTCTCTTAGAAAAAATTAATAATATATCATTATTCTTTGACTTTAAATATATTATCCAAAAATAGTAATTAATTCAATTTTATTTTAAATACTATTTTTAGCTTATATTGATGATATTATAAATTATAAAGATTTAACATTAATATTATTTTGTTTTTATTTTCTAGTATTTCTACTTTTAAAAATTAAATATATTATAATTTAATTGATACGTAATTTCATATTTGTGTATCATATGTAGACCTGATTACGGGTCAAGCTGGGTTGGGTTTAGGCAGAACTGATATAAAATTTTAGGCCCATTTTCCAATGTTTGGGTTGAAAATGAGCCTAAAATTCTGCTTAGGCCAGATCGAGATTAAAAATGTCAAACTTGAGCCTTACCTAGCTCACTCGTATTAATTTTCTTAGATTATTTTTTTATACAAAAACAATTTAAAACATATAATGCGTCAATACACTAAAAACATTAAAATAAATGTTTACAAAAAATTAAAAATACATTAAATAATAGGCTTTTTTACCCAAATAAAATAAAAAATAATTAATTACGAAAAATTTATAGTAAACAGAATAATTATGAAAATAGTAATTTGTTATAGTGTTCTGACAGTGCCAGGTGCCTAACATATTGGCGGCACCAAACTAAAATGTGATGATCTAAAAACTCCTGGGACCTTATATGCAAATTTTCCTTTTTAATTGGCAATTGAAAAATGCACGAAGGGTGCCGCTGACACTATGGCGTCACCAAAGTTTAAAAGGGTAAATTTCGCCCTAAACCCCTTATTTATTATTAATTTTTATTCTCTTTTAACACCAAAAATAGATTGACCTTCAATCAATTCGTCTAAAATATTTTTCTACCAAAAAGTATTTTTATAAGTAAGCCAATTCCAACTCAAAATAAATTTTATTTATTTTTCAAAAAATATTTTTATTATTCAAATTTTGTTTGACATAACAGTTAACAGTATTTATAGTAGTTTTCTTTTGCTCTCATTATATTTGAAAACTATAAGTTTAACTAATAATTATAATTTATACATAATAAGATTTTTTAAAGCTTTTATAATTATAATTTATATCGAGTCCGTAAATCAAATTGATAATAAAATTACAAATATTTTTAAAATTATTTTTAGTTGGAATATACTTACAAAAATACTTTTTGGTAGAAAAACTTTTTAGATTAATTGATAAGAGGAAAATCTTAAAAGATGATAAAAAATAATAATAAATAAGAAGGGTTTAGGGTGCAATTTATTCTTTTAAAGTTTGGTGCCGCCATACTGTCAAGCACCCTTTTTTTTTGGTGAAAAAAGAACAAAGCAAAATAAAATTACATGGGATATTCAAGAGGAACAAAAATCCTCTCTTTGTCAGACTTAAGGAAATCTAACACTTCATCTGGAGGGGACTCAAACAGATGTAAATCCTCATCTCTTCCAAAAGCCAATTTGGCAATGTAGTCTGCATTATGGTTCTCCTCCCTGGGAATGTATCTTAAAATCCAATGACTTTCTTGGGACAAGATTCGGCGTATTCTCCTGATCAAAGCGGAAGTTGAGCTCTTCGAAACGTTATCATGAATAGCTTTGACAACTTCCAAGCTATTTGAATGAATAATCACGTTGCTATGGCCTCTGCGTTGGATGAGTTTTAAACCATCCAAAATGCCCCAGAGTTCTGCATCGAAAATCAAGCAATTTCCTAGGAATCTGTTATAACCCATCACCCAGTTACTAGTGCCATCCCGTACCGCTCCTTCAACAACTGCTCTTCCTGATATTTTTTGACCAACACCATCAGTATTGAGAAAGATCCAATCCTTGGAAGAAAGCTCCTCATGGGATAAAGCTATACTATCACTCAAGACTTCTCTAGAAGTCAAAGACGAATGTCTAACTCAGCACATTGAAACTTTAATGATCTCAATAGAGCTCCATGATTTCCTTTGAAAAATAAAGAGATTGCGATTCTTCCATAATCTCCAAGCTAATAATCCGAATAGACAAGCCCAACTGATCTCCCCATCAGAAAGTATCAAAGTATCCTGTAAATTGAAAGAAATCCAATCGTGCAAAGAGTTAGAAAAAAATGGTGTTGATGGTTTCTCGGAACAACCTGTTTCTAGACTTTCTTAGCCACTATGCAGTCTCGAAGAATGTGTAAAATATCGTCAGAAGCATGTCCACATATCGAACAAGAGGAGTCAACAGCTAAGCCATGCCTAACTCTTTCCACATTGGTGAGGAGTCTTTGTTGAAGAATTTTCCAAGAAAAGAGGCGAACTTTTTGCGGACCCGGAGTTTTCCACACTCTCTTCCATAACTCATCTCTAGAACTCCAAGAATCGTCCTTTAGCACTTTGTATGTGCTTTTAATAGAGAAAGCTCCGGTTGAAGTGTGTCACCAAGACAGCCTATCAGGTCCTTCATCTGGATGAGGAGGAGGAATTCCCATAATGTGAGCAATAACCTCCTCTGGTAGCCAATCCTGCAAAAAATTAAAGTTCCAATTGCCATCTCCTGTGACCAAGTCACTAAGCAAACAGTCAGTATTAACATTAGCACAGGGAACTAAATAATTAATCAAAGGTCCAACAGTAGGAATCCACTAATCTTTTCAACACCGAATTTTATTACCATCACCGACAGACCATAACAGATTATCATGTAGAAGGTTCCAAACTTTTAAAAGCGACTTCCAAAGGAAAAAGCTTTTTGCCTTTGCTATACTAACTGGAAAGGAATCATTCACCCTATACTTAGACCTGAGAACACGAACCCAGAGAGCTTCGTCATCTGAAACTAATTTATAACCAAGTTTCAGTAGGAAAATGATGTTCTGATCCAGTAATTGTCTCATGCCAAGTCCTCCACACCACTTTGGTTGGCAGATAGAGTACCAACCAACTAACGACGTCTTTTTCTTACCATCCGAGGTTCTCCATATAAAACGCCTTACCAGACATTCAATCTCGTCACAAATCTTCCTAGGAATCATCATGGACTGCATGAAATAACTGGGAATGGCTAGAAGAACTGATTGCGCAAGAGTAGCTCGACCAACAAAAGATGACTGACGAGCATCCCAACTTTGTAACTTCATACGAACTTTCTCGATTACAAAATAAATAGTGCTATTAGTGACTTTTTTATGGAATAGAGGAATTCCGATATAATGACCAATATCATCCACCTTCTGGAAGCCAAGTAAATTACTGAGGAAGTCAGTCATGAGCTCCTCAACTCCTTTGGAAAAGAAGATATTAGTTTTCCTAGAACTAACCTTGTGACCTGAAAACTCGCAAAAGTCATTCAGAATAATTTTTAAAAGCCTTCCATGCTGTTCATCCGCTATGCAAAATATAACAAGATCATCAGCGAAGAAAAGGTGCGAAAAAACCAGCCCAGAATGAGATAAACGTATAGGTTTCCAAACCCCTTTGGACAAAGCTGATCTAATAAAATGCCCTAACCATTCCATACAAAGTACAAAAAGGTAAGGGGATAAGGGACAACCTTGCTTAATTCCTCTAGCAGGTCTAAATTTAGCCATTGGAACACCATTCCACAAAACCTGCATAGTAGAGATAGAAATAGTAGAAATAATAACTTTTCTGAGATAATTAAGGATACTTGTAGCTTGAAGAGACGCATCAATAAAATCCCATCGCACCTGATCATAGGCTTTTTTCCAAATTTATTTTAATCGTCATCTACTTCCTACTCTTGCGCAATGATAATATTATCAGTAATATTACGCCCAGTAATAAAGCCTGCCTATTCCTGTGCAATAATTTTTGGAAAAAAATCTTAAACCGGTCAGCTATTACCTTCATCACCAACTTGTAAAGAACAGAGCAAAGGCTTATGGGGCGAAACTGAGAAAACTCCTTAAGATTCATAACATTGGGAATAAGAACAATCAAGGTATTATTAAGCTCAGGGTCACTATCGCCTTCACTGAAGACTATTTTCACCCAATTACAAACATCCGGGCCTACCGTATCCCACTGCTTCTGAAAGAAAAGAGCATGAAAACCATCACTACCTGGAGCTTTCAAGGGAGCCATGTCAAACATAGCTTTTTTAATCTCTTCAGTGACCACTCTTCCTAAAAAATCAATATCAGTAGAATTAAGTTGAGGGAACCCATTAGGAGGCAAAGATATCATGGGCCCAGAATCTTCCTCATACAATTTTTGGAAAAAAATTGGATGCTTCCAACTCAATGGCTTCAGGATCAAACAACCAATCACTCAGAGAGTTACAAATAGCAGAAATATGATTATTTTTTCGCCGTTGCATAGTACGAGCATGAAAAAACTTAGTATTCCTATCCCCCAAATATAACCAATCACATCTAGCCTTTTGCTTTCAGAGAAGTTCCTCATGATGTAACTCATTTTCTAATTCATGTCTTATCTCCATTTCAATTGGAGCCAAATGATTAGTATCTAATAGATCCATTTTCTTTTGTATGGTCAACAACTTATGGATCAGGTTTCTCTTACGGGTAGTAATATGACCGTAGGTGTTCTTATTCCAATCTTTAATATTTCTAGTGATCTTATCTAAAGAAGCCGACATGTTTCTTTGAAAGTCCCATTGATCTTTCACGAAATTATCAAAATCAGGGTGTTCGGCCCATCCTACTAAAAATCGGAATAGTCTTCCCCTAGGCAAAGCAAGAACCTGGCTTAGATTTAAGAGAAGAGGTCTATGATCAGACTTAATCCTCGGAAGATGAGTAATTAGACTATTTGGAAAATAATTAACCCAAGCCTCATTTCCCAAAGCTCGATCCAATCTTTCAAACAGATTACCCCTATGTTAAGAAAAAAGAGGTCCCCTAAACCCCAAATCATGAAGATTAGCCAAATCCACAAAATCACCAAAATAAGGACATCTCCTTCCATCCGAGAGACCACCTGTTTTCTCATTAGGGGAAAGAATAACATTAAAGTCTCCAATCGCCATCCAAGGAATTTGACCACTAGGAATAGAAGCTCTTAGATCCTGCCAAAGAACTTTTCACTTTTAACGATTTGGGCTCCCATACACAAAGGCAATCCAAATCGAGTTTGAGGAAGAATTAGGCCAAACCCGCGTAAAGATAAATTGAGGGTGATTTTGTATAACTTCAACTCGAACAGAATTTTTCCAACCAATCCAAATTCCCCCAGCATAACCAACAGCTTCCACACGATACGAAAATTGAAAACCCAATTTTGCGATAATTTTAGTAGCTTTGGACCCACTAACTCTAGTTTCCAGTAGGCTAATGATATCTGGTCTGTGTTCTATATTATACTCAAGAAAAATGCAAGGAAATCTAGCATTGGCGCAACCCTGACAGTTCCAAGAAAAAATTGAGAGATTCATAAATAATAAAATTATATAAAAAGAAAAGTACCACTACTATCAAGAATCATTCAAATCACTAGGGTCAAGTTCAACTAGAGCTCCTGTTCTGACTTCTTTCGATAAATCAGAGGAAATAAGCTTTGCCACCTCTTCCATAAAATCCGCTAAAGAAACTCGTGAATTGGTAGAAGCTTTAAAGCGACTCCCTCGTCCCCTTAGAACATTACTATTCTTGTGTCCACCTCTAGCAGCGCCAAATTTCCCATTAAATTTTTGGTCCTGAGTTCCTGCACTACCTGCGCTCATAAACTCAATAGTACGACCTTTAGACTGATCAGGAGAATTAGAAAATTTTTTAAAAATAACAGTAAAATACTTCCCCTTATCTAAAATACTATCGGTCAACTAAACTGCAACCTCAAATGGACCTTCAAAAGCCGGGTTGAAATGTGCCTTGATTTCATCCAGATTTTTAGCTTGCAAATTTGAGTCAACACCATTCACAAAATTATCAATATTCAGCAAAGCATTTTCAATTTTAAAATTAGTACAATTTAAATCAAAATTAAGAGGGACCTGAGAATTATCGGCATTGGGCATCGCATGAAATTGTTGCTGGTAATTTATGGGCCTGGATAGAATCAAAGTAGTATTTTGCTTCCCCACCATCCTATTTTCGTGGTTATCTACAGCCCTCAAATTCAAAGAAGCGCAAGAAGCAAACGGACCATCATTTGTTGGACAAACATATGGACCAAGAACAATTGGGCTTGTCTTAGAGTGTGACCCAACCAAAGATCCATCCGACCCAGCATCATTTTTACTCCTTTTTCCCAGGCTTTTCAGCCTTAAACTGTTCATTTCTTGGCCCGATAGGGCTCCTTTCCCCATGCACACAGTAACAGCATTACCTATCCTTTTTTGGGCTTCGGAATCTATCCCCATGCTTTCCATAGACCCATTATGTGAATTAGGCATGATTTTAAAAATTCCCTTATCCCTAGAATCAGGGATATTCATTTCAATTTCCACTGACTGAGTAATCAAACCCCTATTATATTCATTCGTCCTTCCTTTTTCACCACCGCTCGTCTCACCCTCATTAATAAGGGAATCAAATCTGGAGCGCAATCTTTCTTTTCCAGCTATCTTGCTACCAGATTCTCGCAAATCTCTCAATCTCCGCCGGGATCTATGCTCCACCAGCATCCAAGGTCTGAACGCCGATTCGGTTTCCTTCCCAAGTTCATCATTATTTTTGCTTAACTCACCGTCAGCCACTGGTTCTTCTCCCTCATTACCGAATGTTTCTTTTGACAATGAGCACATCTCCCTCACATGTCCGTATTTTCCACAAGCAAAACAAACCGTTGGTAAGCCTTAGTACTCCACCCTTTGAATATCGCTATTAACACGAATCTAAGAGATAAGAGGTTTGTCCAGATTAATTAACACATCCATCCTGGCAAATCTCCCTCTGGTTCTATTATCAGTCTTGAAATCAAACTTTGCAACCTTACCCATTGTGCTACCAATCACCTCAAGAATCTTCCTCTTATACATAAATCCAGGTAATCCAGGTAGCCTAATCCAAGCCATGACGACACTTGGGTAAGGTTGGAAAGGGGAAAAGTCTTTTGTCCATGGTTGAACTGTCAAATATTGCCCAAAAATTATCCATAGTCCTTGGGTTAGAACCTTTTCATAATCGTTGTTATTCTGAAATTTAGCCAAATAATATCCATTTTCAATATCCATTAATTGAAAAGGTTGTATAGGCTTCCAAAGATTACTAACTCGATTAAACAGAACACCATAGCTAATATTTCGGCCTAATAACTTCAAAACTACTGTCATCTCCATCTCTTTATATAATAATTGTTTGACACGATCAGAAAAGTCAATTGCCGGGAGTCCATTAACGGTGGATCTGATAACATCATCTTCTAACAGAATGAAATCTCCATCACTACCCTCATCAAAACCTGCAATTCCCTGGTCAGCCCCAATAAAACCAGACCCTAATAGTTTGTCCTTCCAAGACACTATCATGCTCGAAGATGGAATAGAGTCCACAGCCATATCAACAGCGACCCTGTCAGATCCATCTTTAAACCTTACTTTCTTGGTATTGCGATCTTCAGACACTCGCGAGTCACCGTCACCTTCGACCACTTTTGGAGAATTCTCCATCGCTGATAACATTGTCTTTTAATTCAATAAAATTGTGTACTGTTACTGTCAAGCACCCTTTGAAGTGCTTTTTTGGCACCTAATTAAAACGGGAAATTTACATATAAGGTCTTTGGAGTTTTTAGATCATTACATTTTAGTCTGGTGACACCAATATGTCAGCGGCACAATTAGAACAATATAGCAAATGCCTTTTTTTGTTACATTTTTCATAATTAATTAATTATTTTTTATATTATTTTGAGTAAAAAACCCTTAAATAACATTAGGTTGTAACTTAGTAAGCAAATGCCTCTAAAATAGTAATAGAATTAACAATAAAATAAAAGTTATACAATATTCAAATAAGAACAACAAAATAGTAGCAAAATAGTAACGAAACAACAACAAAATAGTTAATTTGGCCTGAGCCAAAAAATCTTATCCGATGCCTAATCTATATAGAAAACAGGTCTTATTTTTTGTTCAAATCTATTTTTAGACCGATATTATTGTCCAAATCCTTCTACTTTTCAAACGGATTTTCAAACCTAAACAAGTAAATTGTAATAATACGAGAATAAAATTAGTTTTATATATTATATGGATAATTATTTATTAATTTCAGTTGTGGCTATGCGTAAACTGAAAAGGAATGTAAAAGTGTCCCACCTTTGTATTGTTAGGTCAATTAAGACGGCTAAAACCACTCAAATGTGTATCTGAATTTGCTTTGTTGATTTTTTTTTAGATTGAATGCGATGTATGAAATTTGATTTTATGTAAATCATTCTATATGATATATTTAAATAATAATAAAAAGGTCAGTGGTGTCAAGAAAATTAAAATTATTTTTAACTTTTCATTTTCATAAATTAAAAAAAAATGAAAATTTCATTTTCTAAATTTTCCATATATTTTTATTTTCAAATTTAA
The DNA here is from genome assembly GCF_007990345.1 of Gossypium hirsutum. Classification (NCBI taxonomy): domain Eukaryota; kingdom Viridiplantae; phylum Streptophyta; class Magnoliopsida; order Malvales; family Malvaceae; genus Gossypium; species Gossypium hirsutum. The sequence goes on along the minus strand of NC_053433.1, from coordinate 88,815,705 downwards.
ATTTTTTTTAAAAAATTTCAAACAAGCCCGGTTGAAGAGAAAATGAAACTGACTTCTCTTTTTTAAGACCAAACAGAGGCTAGTTTTCTCTTCACTCATTGTTTAGTAAAGTTTTATTTTATTTTTTTAAAAATAATCTTTAGGTCCGGATTATATATATATATATTAGACATAATGTCTAAAATTAATTATAACATCTCTCTAACTCATAATTAAGAGTATAATACATTTCAACATACTTAAATTATGTCTTACGATAATTGAGCTGAAACTCAACTTATAAATAATATTTTATTTTGAAATTAAACAAAAATCTAAAAATATAATGTGTAACTTATATATTTCCCTCTTTTGTCAGAATTTGTTTTTCTTAGGCTGATAATCAAACAAAGATGATAATATAAAAATACTGGTGTAAAGAGGGGACCAGAGTTTTAATGGGTTTTGTCATTATCTTATTTTGGAATCAGTTTATATCACAAATTGTTGTAAAATAACATAGGCTTTACATTTTGAGTTGTCATCCACTCGTATGAGTTAACTCAGATTCGATAAATAATTCAATCTGCACAATTCTTTCAAATATATAATTACAAATTTAAATATGCAACGATATGAGTGGATGTGGGAATTTACTTTTTTTTTCTTTTTTTAATAATTTATTTTTAAATTTCAAATTGAATCATTTTTTATTTAAATTCCTTTTATAAACTTTATCACACTGAGGTGTGAATATTATTTTAAAATAATGAGAAAATATTTTATATATTATTAATAAATTTTTTACATTTCACGACTAAGGTGATGAGGTTGACAAATATTCTATATAAATATAATGAAATATTTTTAAAAAATTATTTAAAACCATTTATAAAATCTAAAATCTTCAGTTATAATATACCAAATATTATTTCTTCCAAAAAGAAAAACAATGGCGATAATAATAAAAATGCATAAAAGAGAAATTGTTCACCTAAAAAAATTATAATAATAAATCTATTAACAATATTTTTTTTTAGAGGGTATAGCTCTATAATACTTTAAACACTAACAAACATTTAATTCTCTCTTCTCTTTTTGAGTAAACTACTAGTATTTATCAAATTATATATTTTCTTTTAATTATAAAAATTTATAAAACGGTCACTTAATTATTAATATATTTTTTTATCATTTAATTATGAAAAATTACAAAATGATTACTTAATTATCAGTATTTTTTTTGTCATCTTGGATTTTAGAGTATTTTTATTTTTATGTTAGCCAACCGGTGACAAAAAATGAATAGTTAAGTATCTAACTTGTAACTTTTCACTTGTAACTTTTCATAGTTAGATGATAAAAAAAATTACCAATAATCGAATGATCATTTTGCAACTTTTAATAATTGGATGACTAAAAAAGAAAAATATCCACAATTGGCTGACTTCAACAGGAATTTGTCCTATTTTGTATTCATTGTTTCCCGCCCGAGAAAGAAGCGAAGAAAAGGCAGGTGTCAACTGTTAATGATGGAAAACTATATTATAAATGATTAAAATTAGAAATCTATTAGATGTGGTTTTCCAAAAATTATGAATTGGGCTTTTTTTTTTTTTTATAAGTAATAGAATGGAAGTCGTAGGTTGTGTTGATCCACAGAGGTTGTGGGATGAGCTAAGCACGTGGCCGGGGATGAGTTTGTAACATCACAAACCACATGCTGTCCCCCATATTCTGTTTGCACATGCTTCGCCTTTATATACAAAATCAAATCCATTTCATTGCTTCTCCTAAACTTATATTAAATGCAACTCACAACATTTAATTTCTAATCTAATCTCATTTCCATATGCCTTAGCTTTGAAATCTATAACACGTGGTTTTCCAAATTTAATATGCAATCATAAATGTTTTTCTTTTTAAAAAAAAATTAATTTATTGTTATTAGGTTATTAAAATGAGACTATTTATCTAAAACTTATCAAATCACTCCAAATCCAAATTGAATCACCAATTACTAAATTAGTACAAAAATCTAGCCAAATTTGCAATACATTTTGACAAATATATAAATAAAAGATTAAATTTCACTATTAATTCTGAAAGTTGTGGATCCATGTATATTAATTTGATTAAGTTTAGTCTCTTACTTTTTAAAAAATTTAAAATTTTAGTCCTGATTCAGATAGTAATAATTAAATCCATTTGATTAAATTCAATTACTAGTCATGCACTATGCATAAAGTGATAGATTCAATCCATATTATTCAATTTGATTATTCTAAGCCTCTATACTTTTTTTTTTCAAATTTTGAAATTTCAATTTTAATTAGATTTTTAGTGAGTAATATAATAATATGTTTGTGATATCATATTTTAGAAATAGTAGAACTTAACTTAATAAATTTAACTGTTAGTCTTCGGGGAAGATTGAAATTTTAAAATTTAAAAAACTATAAAGACTAAAAATAATTAAATTAAAATATAAAAATTAAATTTAAACTTTTGCGACTGCTAGTAGAATTTAACCTAAAGAAAAATATAATGCTACGTTTCAATGGCAAAGTTAACCTTGTTAACTCTTCTTTATTTTTCATCCATAATCTTATATTGTTTTCCGGACATGGAGAGGTGAGGTGAATAAATAAATAAATAAAAATGAGGATGTGCGCGGAACTTAAATTTGAAAGTAGAGATTGGTATTCAAATGGTTTAAATGCCGAAAGGTTTTTGTATTATTTCAAAATTTAAAATTTAATCCCTTAGACAGAATCATTATACTCTTTTCTATTTAAAAAATTTGGTCTCTTTCTCAATTTTGCCATTACACTTGTAGACGTGGCTGTTATAAAAAAGATATAATATAACTTTTTTTTTTATTCTTTAACATTTCCACTTTCATTTTTATCCTTACTCTTAAAAATATATTTTTAAAATTAATTTTTTTCTATTTCCAATAAAAATATACAAAAAAAACTGTGAAAATTTAACAATTCTTTAAAAATAAAAATAAAAATTTCCATAAATTCAAACAATATGTTATTTAGTCCATGAATGGTAAAAAGGTCTTTCCAAACTTTGAGTCATTTCTTTGATTTATATTAAATCAATGTTGAACAAATTTTTCTTAAATCAGATTAATTATATATAAAAATTTTATGTCAATTTAATTATAAAGTATATAAAATATTAATATAAAATAATTTTTAAATAATGATACAAACTTTCCATTCATATTAAATTTAATATCATTTTTGGTTTAAAATACACTATATTTTAATTTAATTCGAGTCGATTTAGAGTTTGTATCATTATTTAAAAATAATTTTTCAACTAATAATTTAAAAAAATTTTAAAGGCATTGACATTGTTGTCTATGTAGGAGGATGTGGGTTCAAGCGCGTTAAACCACATTTATCCTCCTATTGAAGGGTTAGGGAGGGACTATAGGTAGTTATAGGCATTTGCATAAAAATTTTAAATGATTTTTTAAATATATATTAATTTTATAGATTTTTTATTTATTTTTTAATTTCTTTTTAGATTATAAATTATAATTTTTTATTTTTTATTTAAAATATGAAAATTAATAAATTTTAAGTTTTTATGTAGTTTTAAATAATAAGGACTAAATTAATAAAACATGTAAATATTGGAGCTAAAAAATTATTTTGCCACTGCTACATCAATAACTTTAACTACAAGTTAGATGAAAGGTTTAAGATTTTATTTTTAAAATAGAAGAACTTTTAAAATTTCAAAAAATTCGAGTACCTCTATGATATTAAAACCTATTCAAATTAATGAATTAATAAAATTAAGAATATCTTTATTATTTTCAAATCCATATATTTATAGTGTAATGGTAAAGTTGATATTTGGAAAGTTTAAAATTTGGGTTGGATTTTTATCATAAATTATTAATTTAAATTTTAGAGTTAGTTGTATAAGGTATCTTTAAACTATATTTTTTATTTTAAATTAATCTATAAACTTCAAAATATTTTAATAACATCTTCAAGTTATCGATATTATATTAATCAAGTCTTTTCATTATTAAAATTGTTATTTGATCATTAAATGACACGTCAAATTTTATGTAACATAATTTAAAATAAAATTTTTAAAGAAAATAAAATGTTTTCACATAACTTTTAAAAGTAAAAACTAAAAAAAAATAAATTAAAATAGAAATATATATCCATGTTCGATAAAAGCTTCTGTAAAAGTTTCAGAAACCTCAAAACCAATATTTTTACATCTTCCATATTTAAAATATTCATTTTCTTTAAAAAATTTATTTTAAATTATGCCACCTAAGATCTGACGTCTCATTTAACAGTTAAAATAACAATTTTAATAACAGAAGGACCTTATTGATATAACTCGATAGTTTGAGGATGTAATTAGAATGCTTTAAAGTTTAGGGACCAATTTAAAATGAAAGTCATAGTTTAGGAATCTATGGTGCAATTAACTCCAAATTTTATTATGGTTTAAATCACATCATGTGTAAAACTTTGACCGTTGTTACACGGATATATTGTTTATAATAATAATAATTACGTTTGATTATATTGATTGATTCTAATTTGCCGTTATACAAATGTATATGTAATTATAATTTTAAATTTTAACTCGATTGGTATCAATATTGTTATCAATGTAGAAAAATGTAAATTCGAGCATATTGAAATGATTTATTTTTCCTATTTAAATATCAAAAGAAATTATAATTAGTTTTGATATAAAAAAAAAACACATTTGTGAGCATAAAAATTGCATGGACAAATTGAATCAAGCTTCAACTTCATTTATATTTATCTAATTACGAATTCAAATTACGAATTCGCGAGCTTTAACAATGTTAGGTTAAGGGTGAGTTTGGATTAGCGATATGGTGTGGTACAGTACGATATATTTAGCTTATTTTTTGTCTCACGTTATAATATCATTACAATATTTAATATTATAGACACCATTATTTTTTTATAATCGCAAGTAAATCCACCGTCTATCCAAACACACGTTAAATGCTTATAAAACAAATACTAATTTTGTGTAAAGATGTGACATGGATGCGATGTGACATCATGGATGTTGGAGAGGACTTTAACTGGAAAAACCATATACATATAAAATTGACTTTAGAAGACATGCTAATATTGGTTAAACAACCCATATGATTACGTCAATATGATTAATTAGTGGCACAGAATTTGAAAGTTCAACACCCAAATTGTACATTTCATTTCTTATTTTTACTTTTCCTGAAAATTCAGCGGAATGATCTCAATTGGAATTTCTCGGCATATTCCTAATATGTACATGAATCTTAACTTATTACCTTTTAGATTATACTTCTTTTTCTTTTTGGGAAAGAAGGTAAGGTTGCAATCAATTGAATACAAATTTGTATATCATACTATATAAATATTTTATCGTTAAGTTAACACCTCGTTAATTAATTAACATGTTGAGATGATTGAGGATAACGAAACAATCGATTGAAATGAGAGAACAATTGATTAATCAAAGAGAATAATCAATTGAAATTACACACACCATTCTACTAACAATTTAATCCAATAAGCTTACAATAGTTGAATTACACACACCATTCTACTAACAATTTACTAAACAAACTTAATAACTACTAAACAAGCTTAATAACTACCTAAATATATTTACAACTTCTACACTCCCCCTCAAGTTAGTTAATAAGAGTGAAATAAATCTTTCATACCCAACTTGCCAATTAAGTGTTCATGTTGCAGAATTCCAAGTCCTTTTGTTAGAATATCTGCAAATTGATATTTTGTTGACACATACTCAATCTAAACTAGCCCTCTTTGTATTTTTTCTCTCACAAAGTGACAATCAATTTTTATATGTTTTGTTCTCTCGTGAAGGACAAGATTATTTACTATTTGAATTGTTGTTTTATTATCACAAAATAACGTTGTTGGTTCCGTGTCTTTAACACCAAGCTCGTTTAATAAGCCTCTCAACCATACAATTTCAGATACTGTCAAGGCCATGCTTCTGTATTCAGCCTCAGCTGATGACCTTGAGATGATGTTTTTTTTCTTTTTTTTTCCACGGGATCAATGAATCTCTTAATTTCACATGATATCCTTTTATTGACTTTCTCGATATTGGACAAGATGCCCAATCTGAGCCACAATAAGCTATTAATTTTGTGGACCCATTTTCCAGAAAAAACAACCCACTCCCGAGATCTTTCTTCACATATCTTACTATTCGTGATGTTGTCTCATAGTGTGACTTTTTTGGTCTTTGCATGAACTAACTTAAGTGTTAAACTGCAAAAGCAATATTCAACCTTGTGTGAGTCAAGTACAACAATCTTCTAATAAGTCGGTGATACATTTGCACATCTGATAACATTTCATCACTATGATTGACTTGTATTGTTTCATCATATTCAATGGAAGTTAACTTTTGATTTTGTTCTAAAGGAGTAACAACTACTTTCCCTCTAATAAGCCCAATATCTAAAATCAATTGAAGAACATACTTTCTTTGATTCAATACAACCCCATTCCTTAACTGAAGAATTTCAACACCAAAAAAATATTTAAGCTCTCCCAAATCTTATAAATACCAACTACCCAATTTATTAAATGTAACAAACTCTTACAAATAAAATACTGCATTAAATGTATGTTTTGTTTAGTCGATTGAGTTCTAACTTAGTTGACATTGATATTGTTATTAATGTAAACGGATGTGGGTTCGAGTACACTAAAACACATTTATTCTCCTATTTAAAGGATTAAAAAGAGGTTATGGCTTATAAATAATTCAAGGCATTGTATCAAAAAAATGTTGTGTCTAAAAGTGCTTATGGGCCAAGCCACAATCACTTTTAAAAAAAATTAGGCTCAAGCCCGACTCATCTAAATATCAAATTTTATTATTTAAAAATAATAAAAATATAATTTTATATTAATATATATTAATATAATTAAATTTAAATAAATTTTTTAATTTAAATTCAAATCAAACTACGTTGATCCGAAAATATTTTATTTTTACCCAAACCCAAATACCAAATATACCAACATGCAAACTCAATACCAAGTCACAAATACTCTAGATACATGTCATATAACCCAAACTCATTCATACATACAAAAGAGGTAATAAAGTATTTCTCGAGCTAAGTTGTTGAGTTAGATGCTTGACCTCTTTAAATCTAGTCTGCTCACGTCTGAGACTTATGCACGGAAACAAACAAATTCATACCTCAAATGGTGTAATACAAATATAGTATAACAAAAATCATATAAACAACTAAATATCAAGCATAAACATATTAATCAACAACTAATTCAATTTCAATATCCTTAGCATGTATACACCATTAAACCAATGATCCATTACTAATCAAGCATATTTATTTCATATAAATATTTGTTTACGTAATATAATTTTTTATGCACCTTTAGGGTATTTGCACCTAATTTATTGTAACACCCCTAACCCGTATCCGTCATTGGACTAGGGTTACAAGGCATTACCGGACATAACGGAACGTTTCACAATAATTTCACAATCAAAAGCCTTACACAGTCAAATCATAGTCAAATATCAAAACTAATTCGTATAAGTTTCATTATTTCAAAGTTCGAACCATATAGCAACCATTTCTATATCATTCGAATACCCAAGTCATAACTCAACCATAATTCATTTCATATACATAGCATATAACAAGACATCTATATCCTTAGCTAAATACAACCAATACAGTTTGAAATCTTTATACATGTACATATTAAACCAATTTGGCCTTATATCATGGTTGAATATTCATTTGCGCATAAAACATTAGGTAACTATATAACATAACAAACTATACTTTAAACATTATCAAACCATTTTTAAATACAAGTATTAAATCTTAACATTTTAAACATTATAACATTATACGCATTTTACCAAATCAAATTGAATCATTTCTTTATCATGATCTCAAGTCATACCAAACCTAATTCACAATCTAACTAATATAGTCAACTACACACATGAACCGCATACTTAAGCCGAATTTTTACTGTTACATATATATGTCACATTTAAGATTACTCACTGAACCAACAATTCAAATAGACAACTATTCATTATCAAATTTAACCTCACTAGGTTCTAACATTTTCATCATCCAAATTTTAAGCTAAACATGCTATTTCATAACTTGACATTTAAACAAATGGGTCACTTATAATTATTTAAAATGACCATCGAACATACCCATAATATAATCATTGTATTACCTTATTTCAAGCCAAAATAAACTATAGTACCTATCTATCACATACCAAAATATTTAACCACAAATATTTCACATTTCAATTCAAATATTAAACCTAACAATCTGATCTTCCATTACCAAACCTCAAACAAAACATATCAATCCAATAACAATGTAACCTATTTAAATAATTTCATGACTTAATTCACCTAGGCCGGATCACAATATAAACTAAAGCATCATCTATATTTACAATTTAGGCTAATACAAATGAATCAAAATGACCTTTATATATTCGGCTATAAATTCATCAACTACTCCATTACCAATGCCAAATCTCAAGACTAACCAAATATGCTAAACATACCATATACCAAACTTATTAAATGAGCTAATTATAAGTTGTTCATATCATTACCCAAATCAAGACATAAAACCAAATACCATTTAAATATGTCAGATAGCATAATTACCAAAATGAGCTTAAACCATGATTAAATATAACCGAACATAAGCTTAATGATCAAGCCATTTTCGCATGGCTATATTTATATACACTTTCAAAATCAACCAAAACAAGTGCTAACCTATACATGCCATAGGTTCGAATTTCAAACTATTTAAAGTACTGAAATAACAATCGATAGTGTGACGGATTTCCTTGATGATCTCCGAGCTCGTAACTAGCTTCCAAAATCTAGAAAACAGTAAACGAACACACACAGTAAACTTAAATAGCTTAGTAAGTCATAAGCAATTAAATCAATTCAATTTAATGACATTCATCATTCAACTTAATTAAACCGAACCATACTAACCATAACCACATATACAATTATTAAGCTTGTAACTACATGTATCAATACATATATTTTAGCATTATTATCCACTTGGCCAAATACACATATATTCATATATATATATTTAACTCTCATTTTCATAATACACATTTCATATAGTCGTATAAGGTATATACTTACCTTACTACTCAATCATTTAACTTAGTACATACCTGTCTTTTTAGCTCTATTTCACATTCGGTCTTAACTCAATATTGCCTGTTAAACCATTCGGGATTAATAAGGATACTCGGATAGTCGAAAAGCTTATACAACGCCAACGTCCCAGACATGGTCATACATGTAATCACATATCGATGCCACTATCCCAGACAGGGTCTTACACGAACTCATATATGATGCCGATGTCCCAGACATGGTCTTACACGCAAATCACAAATCGATGCCAACGTCCCAGACTTGGTCTTACACGAAATCACATATCGGAATCCTATGTCATGACATGTGTATCCTAACTATTCCTAAGGTTCGTACGAAACTTTCGGACGTTGTAACTCGATCGATTAAGGCTTATAAATACTTCTCCATACTTAAACAAATTTGGCTTGAACATATATATACAAGCAATAGTTCAATTCGGCACAAATATAATATATATACAATCGAATTTAACGACATGTATTTACTTATGAATTTACCTTGTACGAAGACGAACAGACCGGGTCGACTATTCAACAACTTTAGATCTCCCCCGATCCAAATCTGATTTTCTCTTTTCTTGATCTAAATTAATATAAATTAAACTTATTAAATCAAATATTCAATCAAATTCATCCAAAAACACATAAATGGGCTAATTACACTTTTGCCCTTAACATTTTATATTTTTCACAATTTAGTCCATATTTCACAAAACACAAAATATTCAAAATTTAACTACACCCATGTTAGGTCGAATTTACCCGTAGCCCATATAAGCCCATATTTTCATTTATTTCACATTTTGACCCCTTAATTTATAAAATTTGTAATTTAGTCCTAAATAGACATTTTTATCAAAAATCACTTAATTAAACTTGACAATCTAACAACATATATTTATATTTCATCATCAAATACAAAAATCATCAAGCTATCAATAATGGCAATTCATGAATACATCATCAAATTAAAAAAATCAAGCATGGGCTAGCTAGTATTGAAAGCAACGATCTAAAAAATGTAAAAATTATCAAAAACCGAACAAAATCCTTACCTTAATTGAGCAAAATGAGTGCCGAACCTAAAACCACATTCAAATCTTTCTTTTCTTCGGCAATTAGAAAGATGAACATGCAAAAATTTTACTTATGTTTTATTATATTAACTTATATTACTAATTTACAAAACTAACCTTTATAATTTAATAATTAAGCCATATATTATAAACCCAAAACCGTACATGCTACCTTTTAATGGCTTAATTTCCTTTTAAGGACACCGTATTATAAAAACAATAACAATTCGACACTTACAGAATTAGCTAGCCATTTTTATATTTTACGCGATTAAGTCCTTTTAGTTAAATCGAACACTCAAACGGTAAAATTAAATCACGAAAATTTCAAACATATAAATTAACATGATATTAAAATATTTTTCTAACTTAGATTCGTGGTCCCGAAACTACTATTCCGAATAGGGTCTAAACCGGGCTGTTACAACTCTCCCCCTTAGGGATTTTCGTCCCCGGAAATCTTATCGGCGAATAGGTTTGGGTACCGATCTCTCATAGCATCCTCGGGCTCCCACGTGGCTTCTTTAACCCTGTGTCGATGCCATAAGACTTTCACTAAAGAAATTTTCTTATTTCTTAATTCTTTAATCTTGCGATCTAAAATTCGGATCGATTCTTCTTCATATGTCATATCGAGTCGAATCTCAATCTCAGACGGGGAAATTACATGTGATTGATTGGATCGATATCGTCGAAGTATCGAAACATGAAATACGTTATGGATATTTTCTAACTCAGGTGGCAACAATAGTCTATAAGCAATCGGCTCGATACGTTCAATAATCTCATGCGGCCCAATAAATCTCGGACTCAATTTGCCTTTACGACCAAATCTAAGTATTTTCTTCCACGGTGAGACTTTCAAAATTAGTTTGTCCCTGATTTGAAACTCAATATCTTTTCGTTTCAAGTCTCCATATGATTTTTGCGATCTGACACTGCTTTTAAACTATCACGAATCACTTTTACTTTCTGTTTAGTCTCTTTGATTAAATGAACCCTATGTATCTTATTCTCACTGAGTTCAGTCCAATATAAAGGTGTTCGGCATTTGTGACCGCACAAAGCCTCATAAGGAGCCATTTTGATACTCGATTGAAAGCAATTATTATACGCAAATTCAATCAGTGGTAAGTATCATTCCCATGTACTTTCAAACTCAAGAATGCAACATCTCAACATATCCTCAAGTATCTGAATAATCTGCTTGGATTGACCATCTGTTTGTGGGTGAAAAGTAGTGCTAAAATGTAGTTTCGTACCTAATGTATCTTGCAGTTTCTTCCAAAACCGTGATGTGAACCTCAAATCTCTATCCGATACAATAGAAATAGATACTCCGTGCAATCTCACAATCTGAGAAATATACAACTCAGCAAGCTTATCAAGTGAATAATCTAAGCGAATTGAAATTAAATGAGCCGATTTAGTCAATCTATCAATAATAACCTTGATTGCATCTTTTTTACTCGGTGACAGAGGTAAACCTGATACAAAATCCATCGTGATTCTATCCCATTTCCATTCGGGTATCATAATCGGTTGAAGTAACCCAGATGGTACCTGATGCTCGACTTTGACTTGTTGACAGATTAAACATTTCGAAACAAAGTCAGAGATGTCTCGTTTCATACCATGCCACCAGAAAAGCTGTTTCAAATCATTATACATTTTTGAACTACCCGGATGAACAGATAATCGACTGCTGTGAGCTTCATTTAAAATCATCTAAATCAACACTGAATTTCTCAGAACACATATTCAGCCTCTGAATTTCAAACAACCCTCAATATCAACTCAGAATTCTGAATCAATATTCGAATCAGATTGAGCCCGTTTTGCTAACAATTCATTATCGACTAATTGAGCTTGGCAAATCTACTGCATAAATAACGGTCTCGCTTTCAACTCAGCTACAATCAATCCATCATCAAATAGAGCCATATGCGCATTTATTACACACAGAGCGAACAGAGATTTTTGACTTAGAGCATCAGCAACTACATTGGCCTTTCCCGGATGGTAGTCAATTACAAGCTCGTAATCTTTTAATAACTCTAACCATCTCCGCTGTCGTAAATTTAGATTTTTCTAAGTCATCAAGTATTTTAAGATTTTGTGATCGGAATAAACGTGACATTTCTCACCAAACAGATAGTAGCGCCAAATCTTCAACGCAAACACAATAACTGCCAATTCCAAATCGTGCGTCGGATAGTTCTTTTCGTGCAACTTTAACTGTCTCGAGGCATAAGCTATAACTTTGCCTTCCTGCATCAAAACACAGACCAAACCATTCAAAGATGCATCACTAAAGATTACAAATTTTTTACCCGATTCTGGCTGAACTAGCACTAGAGTTTTAGTCAATAAAGCTTTCAAATGATCAAAGCTTTTCTGGCACTTTTCTGACCACTCGAACTTAATATCTTTCGGAAGTAGTGTCATCATCGGAGTTGCAATCATCGAGAAACCTTTTACAAATCGTTTGTAATATCCAGCAAGTCCCAAAAAAGTTCAGACTTCAGAAACATTTCTCCGAGGCTTCTAATCTAGTATTGTGAAAGTTTTACTCAAATCAACCCGAATACCCGATGCTGCTACGATATGTCCTAAGAAACCAATTTCACGCAACCAGAATTCACATTTACTGAACTTCGCATACAACTATTTATCACGCAAAGTCTGTAGCAAAATTCTCAAATGTTCGGCATGCTCAAATTCATTACGGGAATAGATCAAAATGTCATCTATAAACACAACCACAAATCAATCCAAATACTGTCTGAAGATTCAATTCATTAAATCCATAAAAGCAGCAGGTATATCAGTGAGTCCGAAAGGCATAACCAGAAACTCATAATGTCCGTACCTCGTTCGGAAAGCAGTTTTTGGCACATCGGAGTCTTTAACTCGTAGCTGATAGTAACCTGATCTCAAATCTATCTTTGAAAACACTGTAGCCCCTTTCAACTGATAGAACAAGTCATCAATTTGTGGAAAAGGATATTAATTCTTTATAGTACCTTATTGAGCTGTCGGTAATCGATGCACATTCTCATAGTTCTATTTTTCTTTTTCACAAACAAAACCAATCACTCGAGGGAGAAAAACTCGATCGCGCGAAACCTCTATCAGTCAATTCTTGCAACTGAGCTTTCAACTCTTTTAATTCGGTCGGTGCCATTCTGTACGGAGCTATTGATATTGGAGTTGTCCCTGGCATTACTTCAATGCCAAACTCTACTTCTCGAATCAATGGCAAACCCAGTAAATCTTCAGGAAACACATCCGGATACTCATACACAACTGGTACTGATTCAATCTTCTTTTCAGTTACTTTAGAGTAGAGCACATAGGCAAAGTAAGCTTCACAACCCTTTCTCACATATTTTCAAGCTAACATCGAAGATATCACTGCCAGTAAACCATTCAAATCATTAGACTCAATCCGAATAATCTCATTATTCTGGCATCGCAAATCAATAGTCTTCTATTTGCAGTTCACAATAGCATCATGCAATGTTAGCCAATCCATACCCAGAATTATATCAAACTCATCGAATGGCAACAACATAAAATCAGCTAGAAAACATGAATCTCAAATCATCAACGAACAATTCTTGCATACTTTATCAACCAAAACATACTGGCCTAAGGGGTTCAACACTCTAATCACAAACTCAGTAGACTCTACAGGCAAATTCTTACTAGATACTAAAGTTTCACATACATAAGAATGAGTCGGTCCAGGATCAATCAATGCAACAACACTAGTATCGTAGAGAGTGAAAATACCGATGATCACATTTGGAAACGAAGCTTTTTCACTAGCGCGGATAGCATAAGCTCTGGCAGGTGCGCGAACCTCAAATCTAACAGCCATTTCTTTAGTTCCCCTTTGACTGCCACTCACATTACCCGTATTTCTAGGTGGTCTACCTTGAGCTGCCGTGTTACTCGGCCTCATATTCTGGTTCATGTCTTACTCAACCAACTCAAGGCATTCACGAATGAAGTGATCCATCGATCCACATTTAAAGCCAGCCCGATTATTCAATCTACAACTGCTGGGATGTTGTTTACCATAATGTTTGCACTCAGGTTGCTTTGGTCAGATGTTACCAACACTAGATACTGAGGTAGCTCTCGAACTCATGGGTGGTCTATCTCTATCACGTCTAGAATAGCCTACAGTAGCCTTTGAACGGCTAAAATCATCTCTGAATTTCTTTGATGCGGACTGAAATGTTTTACCCGACAGTCTTTTTCGTGAATCTCTGAACTCCCAGGTCACTCGTTCTTTCGGAACTACTAATATCAATGTATTCCACTAGTGATACGCAGAATTTCGAAGTAAGGATACAATACATTTTATGCACTCTTCAAGGGTACAGGATAGCTCATCAAACACACGAATAATATTATTGAGACAGAATTCAGCTCGCTCAGCATCATCATCAATAGTGGCTCTGAATTCTTCAGCCCTATGTTTTTTAATTTTATCAACCGGAGGCTTATTTAATCATCGGATCAATAACTTGAGAACCTACGGGTATTTGAGGAGGATTAGGTGGGGTGAGGGTGAGGGTTGTTGAACAGCTAAATTTGTCCAGATATACTGAGTAAACCATTCGTTTGGAAGAAGGCTTGTTTAGCCTTTCTCTCATGGCTACTAGAAATCGGCTTAGAATCAAACGGTGCTGCTCCTTGAGCATGAGCGGGCGCATTACTTTTTACGTCATTAGCTACGGCTCGATCAGAATCTATTTACTATACGAAAACACATTTTAATTTTCAAGAATCATCACACTATCGCAATTTCTAATTATGGCATGTATAGCTAGACTCATACACGCTAAGTTGTTTAGAATCGACTAAACTGTGGCTCTGATACCAATCAAATGTAACACCCTTAACCCGTATTTGTCGCTGGACTAGGGTTACAAGGCATTAACGGACATAACGGAATGTTTCACAATCATTTCACAATTAAAAGTCATACATCGTCAAATCATAGTCAAATATCCAAACTAATTTGTACAAGTTTCATAATTTCAAAGTTCGAACCATATAGCAACCATTTCTATATCATTCGAATGCCCAAGTCATAACACAACCATAATTCATTTCATATAGATAGCATATAACAAGACATCTATATCATTAGCTAAACACAACCAATATAATTTGAAATCTTTATACATGCACATATTAAACCAATTTGGCCTTATATCACGATTAAATATTCATTTGCGCATAAAACATTAGGTAACTATATAACATAACCAACTATACTTTAAACATTATCAAGCATTTTTAAATACAAGTATTAAATCTTAGCATTTTAAACATTATAACATTATATGCATTTTACCAAATCAAATTGAATCATTTCTTTATCACGATGTCAAGTCATACCAAACCTAATTCACAATCTAACTAATATAGTCAACCACACACATGAACTGCATACTTAAGCCGAATTTTTACTATTACATATATATGTCACATTTATGATTACTCACTGAACCAACAATTCATATTCATTATCAAATTTAACCTCACTAGGTTCTAACATTTTCATCATCCAAATTTTAAGCTAAACATGCTATTTCATAACTTGACATTTAAACAAATGGGTCACTTATAATTATTTAAAATGACCATCGAACATACCCATAATATAATCATTGTATTACCTTATTTCAAGCCAAAATAAACCATAGTACCTATCTATCACATACCAAAATATTTAACCACAAATATTTCACATTTCAATTCAAATATTAAACCTAACAATCTGATCTTCCATTACCAAACCTCAAACAAAACACATCAATCCAATAATAATGTAACCTATTCAAATAATTTCATGAGTTAAATCACCTAGGCCGAATCACAATATAAACTAAAACCATCATCTATATTTACAATTTAGGCTAATACAAATGAATCAAAATCACCTTTATATGTTCGGCTATAAATTCATCAACTACTCCATTACCAATGCCAAATCTCAAGACTAACCAAATATGCAAAACATACCATATACCAAACTTATTAAATGAGCTAATTATAAGTTGTTCATATCATTACCCAAATCTAGACATAAAACCAAATACCATTTAAATATGTCATATAGCATAATTACCAAAATGAGCTTAAACCATGATTAAATATAACCAAACATAAGCTTAATGATCAAAGCCATTTTCGCATAGCTATATTTATATACACTTTCAAAATCAACCAAAACAAGTGCTAACCTATACATGCCATAGGTTCGAAATTCAAACTATTTAAAGTACTGAAATAACAATCGATAGTGTGACGAATTTCCTTGACGATCCCCGAGCTCGCAACTAGCTTCCAAAATCTATAAAGCAGTAAACGAACACACATAATAAGCTTAAATAGCTTAAGAAGTCATAAACAATTAAATCAATTCAATTTAATGACATTCATCATTCAACTTAATTAAACCGAACCATACTAACCATAACCACATATACAATTATCAAGCTTGTAACTACATGTATCAATACATATACTTTAGCATTATTATCCACTTGGCCGAATACACATATATTCATATATATATATTTAACTTTCATTTTTTTAATACACATTTCATATATTCATATAAAGTATATACTTACCTTACTACTCAATTCATTAACTTAGTACATTCCAGTCCTTTTAGCTCTACTTCACATTCGATCTTAACTCGAAATTGCCCGTTGAACTATTCAAAATTAATAAGGAGACTCGGATAGTCGAAAAGCTCGTACAACACCAACGTCCCAGACGTGGTCTTACATGTAATCACATATCGATGCCACTGTCCCAGGCAGGGTATTACATGAACTCATATACGATACTGATGTCCCAGACATTGTCTTACACGCAAATCACAAATCGATGCCAACGTCCCAGATTTGGTCTTACATGAAATCACATATCGGAATCCTATGTCATGACATATGTAACCTAACTATTTCTAAGGTTCGTACGGGACTTTCGGACATCGTAACTCGATCAATTAAGGCTTATAAATACTTCTCCATACTTAAACAAATTCGACTTGAACATATATATACAAGCAATAGTTCAATTTGGCACAAATATAATATATATACAATCTAATTCAATGACATGTATTTGCTTATGAACTTACCACGTACGAAGACGAACAGACCAGGTCGACTATTCAACAACTTTAGATTTCCCCCTGTCCAAATCCGATTTTATCTTTTCTTGATCTAAATTAATATAAATTAAACTTATTAAATCAAATATTCAATCTAATTCATCCAAAAACACATAAATGGGCTAATTACACTTTTGCCCTTAACATTTCACATTTTTCACAATTTAGTCCCTATTTCACAAAACACAAAATATTCAAAATTTAACTACACCCATGTTAGGCTGAATTTACCCCTAGCCCATATAAGCTGATATGTTTCATTTATTTCACATTTTGACCCCAAAATTTATAATTTAGTCCTAAATAGACATTTTTATCAAAAATCACTTAATTAAACTTGACAATCTAACAACATATATTTATTTTTCATCATCAAAGGCAAAAATCATCAAGCTATCAGTAATGGAAATTCATGAGTACATCATCAAATTCAAAAATTCAAGCATGGGTTAGCCAGTACTCAAAGCAACGATCTCAAAAACGTAAAAATTATCAAAAACTGAACAAAATCCTTACCTTAATTGAGCAAAATGAGTGCTTAACCTAAAACCACATTCAAAGCTTTCTTTTCTTCTCAACTTTCAGCAATTAGAAAGATGAACATGCAAAACTTTTACTTATGTTTTATTATATTAACTTATATTACTAATTTACAAAACTAACCTTTATAATTTAATAAGTAAACCATATATTATAAACCCAAAACTGTCCATACTACCTTTTAATGGCTTAATTTCATTTTAAGGACCCCATATTATAAAAACAATAACAATTCGGCACTTACACAATTTGCTAGCCATTTTCACATTTTACGCGATTAAGTTCTTTTAATTAAATTGAACACTCAAACGATAAAATTAAATCACGAAAAATTCACACATATAAATAACATGCTGTAGACACCAAAAAAAATATTAAAATATTTTTTTAACTCGAATTTGTGGTCCCGAAACTACTATTCCGAATAAGGTCTAAACCGGGCTGTTACATTTATCATATTCAAACATGCATCATTCAACATTTTTGTCTCATTTTAGTTACACATGTATACACAATAAACAATACTACATATTAATCCTTATTAACAGAATTGAATATCATATTACACATCACATTCAACTCGTTAATTTATCCCTTATTAACTAACTCAGATTAGAGGATGGATACACGGATCAATCCACCAACACATCAATATACGCACTGAAGTGCTAGTCGAGCATAAAAGCATCGATCCCACCAACCACATCAGTATAACATGCACAAGGTGTTGAATATAACACACATATAGTGCTAAATGTAACACGCGCAAGGCGCTAAACATAACACGCATAAAGTATTGAAACTCTCACCTAGCCTATGGCATGCCAACTATACTCTAAACTCTATCCGACAATGTTAATAAGACAAATTCATTATTAATGATCATGTATAGCAAAGAAAAGTAATTTATATACAAATTACATACCAATCATCACAACCACATAGTCAAGTATATACGTACCTTTCAAATACAATCGCACTAATAATTTACCATTTTCAAACATTTAACGAGTCGACCTGTAACAACCCGTTTTTAGTGAAATCGGAACAATGGTTTTGGGACCACAAATCTGATGTGGAAATATTTATTTTATTATTATTTTAATGTCTACAGCACGTTAGTAATGTCGTATAAAAATTTTGTTAAGAAATTTTATCGTTTGCATGCTTAATTAAGTGAAAAAGACTAAATCGTAAAATGTGCAAAAGTAGAGTTCTAATAGTTAAATGTATCTATTAGCTATGAAATTAAATTTTTAAGAGACTTATGTGTAAAAGTAGTAAAATACCATGATGAAATTGTGAATTGATGCTTTGTAACACCCCTTAACCCCGAACCGTCACCGGAACAGAGTTACGAGGCATTACCAGACATATCAGACAACTTACGAATAATTCACAAATAAAATAACATTCATAGTATAATTTAATAACTAAGTCCTTATAATGAACTTTAAAAGTCTAAACATGTATTAAAAGTGAAACGAGACTCATTCAAGTACTCCAGAATTTTATTTTTTTATTTTATTTTTTTTATAAATTTCGACAGTATTTCTACTTATTTTTACATAAAACCCCCTGCAATTAAAACCATATCCATTTCAAACATAACCAATTCAACCAACTAATTTTCTATTCTAAATACTTTGTAATCAAACTCAATCAATGTAATATCAATTTAAATTTATCAATATACTAATTAAATTGAAATGGATTAACTTCTTTCATTATAATTCTTAGACTTGTATTACTAACATTTTTAACCATTTATATTCAAAACATAATAAACTTTATACACATCCTATGTACATGCCACATTACCAAAAGAAAATATACATCACCGAAAGTTTACTGAAGTCGGGTCTGGCTTTGGATGCTAGTTCAGCACTTGACTTCTACAACCTGGGCACGGAAACAACCGTACGCTGAGTATGCATATACTCAGTGGTATCACTATAATTCAATTTATAATTAAATACATTTAATCACACACATACTTTTACATTACAATTATCATCATTTAATGAACAATTGAATCTTATTATGTTATCATTTGAATATATATATACCATTCTTATTTTTTTATTTCAATTCTCATCTTTCACATATACCATATCTTTCAAATTTAGTTTTATCAGTAAATTTATTTCATTTATCCTATTAACTTGACACGGACTCGGCGGATACATGGATTCCAACCATCACACCAGTACGACACATTGTGCCTTAACGGTACACAATACCTAAACAATAATCAATAACAGTAGCAGTAACAGTAATAGTAACAGTAACAGTATTCAACACACAAAGTGCTGAATCTGTAACAGTAACGGTAACAGTATTCGACACACAAAGTGTCGAATCGGTAACAGTAACAGTAGTCGGCACATAAGTGTCTGATCAGTAAGCCGGCAAAAACCCGTACTTTTCCATATACTATGGCATGCCAATTATATCCGACTAGCCCGACTAGTTAATAGGGTATTTAATTCACTTTTCAGTACAATTTCTATTTCGATTCAATATTAATTATAATTTATTATTTCGATCAATTTTCATAGTAATACAGTAATTTGTTTCATCTGAAATTTTACAGTTCAATGCAATATTCATAACAATATTCAGTAATTTTCACAGTTCAATTCGGTATTCAAAACAATATTCAGTATCCCATAATTTAGTTCAGTATCAATCTCAATTTTTAATACTCAATCACAAATTTATCAGTACATTAAATACTTACCTTAAAATACTTACTACACATACATATTAAATTAAACACATATTAATTATAAAGCTTGAGTTATAGTGATACAAACCAGAATTCTCTTCGGATTTAATCCTCGATGATCTTTTCTTTTCCTTTTTGGGCCAATGCTTCAGGCTCGATATTAGCTACAAAAAATTAAAATAATTTCACAATCATTAACACAACATAATTTAATTGCTGAAATTTTTATCTAACTTTTACTTTAATTCCAATTTAATCCTAACTAAACCTATATATTTCTCTTTCTCAATTCATACCTTTTTACTACTCAATTTCTTGTCAAACTCACATTTAACTATTTAATTTTTATCATATTTTCATAATTTCGAATTTATTTCAATTTAATCCCTAAAACTCAAAACTTATTGCTTAGTTTACAATTCAATTCTTTATTCAATTCCAATTAAAATTTCTATCAAATAAACCCCCAATTCCATCATTTGTTCAACATAACTCATGTCTAAAAATCTACTATCTTTCAAATTTTCAATATAAATCATGACATTTTTTGTTCTAGAACTCCAGAAAACTTAAAAATTACAAGAAAATGGATTAAATTGACTTACCAAAGTAATTTTGAACCTTGAAACCTAAATTTTCCTTTTCCTTTTTCTTTCTTTCTTTCTCTCTCCCCTGTTTCTTCTCTATTTTCGTTTTCATTTCTGTTTCTTTTAAGTCATTTGTTTCTTTTATATATAATAATAATATAATAATGTAATATACTTAATTATTAAACAAACATAAATATATTTTAATCATTTGATATATTTTTTCACGTTAAACCGCCTCAGCTATAGGAAATGGTTTAATTTCCTCTTTAGTCCTTTTAGTTTTTCTTTAATCTATAATTAAACTTTTACCCTTATTCAATTTACTCCTTTTTCCTAATTACTTTAAATTAAGCTAAATTCACTTAATTAAAACCTAATTAAACACACTGCTAGACTTATAATTATTCCTAATAATTATTTACGAACTCATTTCACTAAGACGGAGGCCCGATAACACACTTTTTCGGTGCCCATAAATTTTGGGTTGTTACATGCTTTGTTTGGGTTAATATGAGTCCCTAGGGAAACCGGCTAGCATGGTATGTGAATAAAATTGCATGAATTTCAATTTATGAGCTAAATGACTAAATTGTAAAAAAGTTGAAATAAGAGGGGAAAAGCATAATTTTGTAAAAGTATGAGTTTTGGACTGAATTAAATAGAATGAATATTAAATAAATTAAATTTTCTTATTTAGATCAAGTTAAGCCTGGTACGAATCTAGATCGAGGGAAAGCTAAAGTCTCAGATTAGTGATCTTATTTCGTCATCTTTGTATTCGAGATAAGTTCGTATGATTAAATAACATTTTAATATTATTTGATTTAAATGTTATTATGCTATTCATCATATCATATGACTATAGAAATCCAACAACGTTACGATGACTATCGAGCCCCATTTGAACCTTAAGAATATATAGGATACAAATGACATGTCATTAGAGTTACCATGCTTCGGGTGCTGGTCCTGAATATCCTATCGATGGCTGAGTTTTGGCATTTGTTTTAGATACTCATCAGCTTGTGTGAGTGGCATCGTGTAGCCACATTCCGACTGTCAGCTTGTGTGAACATCTATGTAAAGGAAAATGAATGGTTTTGACCATGTGTTAGCATACTTTGTGTGAGCTTCCCACATATCCGATATTATTCTAAGTGGTTCAACAGGCATGAAAAGGGAAGGAAGGGTAAGTGTTCCAATAGCTAACTTAAGAACTTATGGAAAGGTATGAATTATTTATGATCAAAGTATGTATAATTATGTTCATGAAAAGTATGAATTCCAGTATGCTATATTCATGATATTTATCTTACCATAAGATGATTTTGCTAAATTATGTGTTTAATCACTAACTTGTGTTGTTGATGATCTTAAGCTTGTGCCAAACTATGTTGTATTAATTAATGTCTATTTTTAAGATTATGCATTGAAATGGTAAGCCATGATTTACGAACTTACTAAGCATTATATGCTTACGATATTGTTCTTTTCTATTTTTTATAGATTATCGAAAGCTCGATCAATTTGGAAGCTCGTTGGAGACCTATCACACTATCCAGAGGTTATATCGATAGATTTTGATATTTTGGTCATGGTTATAATGGCGTGTATAGGAGAATTGTGTTTGATGAACTAGTTGTCATGTTTGGCTTGTAAATATGGTAATTCGGTTGGTATGCTTTTGGCACTTTGATGCTATAATGGTTAATGTTTATATGGTCAAATTAATGTATGGTTTATGTCCAAAGTGGTAAATGTTGGCATGTTTGAAATGTGGTTAATTAGGTTATGTTAGTTATGGACTTTAGTTGAGTTGTTTTGCTATGGAATTAAGTAGTTGTGTATGCTTGAATTATGGATAAATATGCTTATGTTATGACATGATCAATGGTTGTGATTGAGGTGCCTTTTGGCATATTGGTTGTATGGATATTTAGTATAGAGATGTGGTTATTTAATGCATGCTTTAGACATGATTTAGGGCCTTGGTTATATGTGCAAATCTGTTGTAGGTTCATGCTTGAATTGGGTGAAAGAAATGGCTTGATTTTGGCCTATTTCTTGGCCACACAGCCATGCGACACGGCTGTGTGTCCCCTATAGGTTTTAATAGTTATTTTTCGAAAGTTACATGGCCTTGCACACAGGTGTGTGAGGCCATTTAGAGAGTTACACGGCCTGGCACACGGGCATGTGGCTTGGCCGTGTGGCCCAAGCCAGAGAGTTACATAGGTATGAACATGGGCTGGGACACAGCCATGTGTCCCTATTTCAAATGTTACATGACCTGAGACATGGGCATGTGACTCAGTCGTGTGATGCACGCGACTATGTGACCCTTGCAGTGTGAATTTTTCCAACTTTTTCCTTAAGGCTTCATATGTTCCTGATTTAGTCCCTAATCATTTCTAAAGTGTTTCTAATGCCTCGAGGGCTCGAATAAAGGATGATATGCATGTATTTGAATGGATTTTTCTGTGATTATGAAATGTTTGGATATTAATAATTTTAATTTATGTTTTTACGGCAATACTCTAGAACCCTATTCCGACGATGGATACGGGTTAGGTATGTTACATTTAGTGGCTCGAATAAGGGACGATATGCATGTGTTTGAATGGATTTTGCTATGGTTATGAAATGTTTGAAAATTGATGATTTTAAGTTACATTTTTACAGTAATGCTCTATAACCCTATTTCGACGACATATATGGGTTAGGGGTGTTACACGACCATATATATATAAATATCTACTCAATGGCGGAGCCAAGAGACTGGCAAGGGCCCCGGCCCCCTTAAAATATTTTTTTTCCATGTAGGCCCTTTATAATTTATAAAAGTTTAAATTGGTAATAGTAAAATTACCCCCCCAAATGATAAAAAAATTGATTTAATCCTTTAAAAATTATAAAGATATAGATTATTAAAATGGTGAAATTGTCTTTTTACTATCGTAAAAATATATAATTTAATTCCCCCAAATTTTTTTTAAACTTTGCCATTATATCTAATAAACTTGAATTATGTGAGCACAAAATAGATTAGTTATTCATTGATGGCTTTATTTTCCCCTTTTCTTTTCGATGTTTTGGCATCATCTTTAACTACGTAAGATAATTTCAGATATGAAAAATCCATTAGATATATAATTTGGACATAAAAATTGTAAAACCCTTAACCCGTATCCGTCGCCGGAACAGGGTTACGGAGCATTATCAAAATAAATAGATCAAATATAGGCATTTCATATTACTTAACATTCATGTAAGATATTATTCATAAAGCTCCTTATATGAGCCCTTAAGGCCCAAAACATACATTAGAAACAAGTCGGGACTAAACTGGGTACTTAGAGAATTTTTCGAAGAATTTCAAAATTTTTCCTAAGTGCAAGGTACACACGCACATGTGGTCAGGCCGTGTCGGTATTCGAAATGGGGCACGCGGCCGTATCCCAGCCCGTGTTTTTACCCGTGTAACTCTCTGACTTGCGTCACACGGCCAAGTCACACTGTAACGCATAAAAAATCCTGAAATCTTAAATTTTTCTTTTTGTGCTTAATAATTCCGGTTAAGTGCTAATTACGTAAAGGTAGGTATTGGTCAAGGTTTGAGTTCGAATTAAGGGGTAGAAGAAATTATAAGTTAATTATAAAAAGAATCTGGGTTGACAAGTAGTTGGGCTTTTAAATAAAGATAGGGAAAATAGCAACAAAGAGCCTAGTAGAGGAGTTGCTAAGTGATGCTACTTAGAATGTAGGGAGGTGGCATTAATAGCTAGCAAGGAGGTCCAATGTTAGAATCCTAGCTTAGTGCTTTTAGAAGTTTAATTTTGACCTTCTAGAAAGATGGAAGTGGCGTGAAAGTGGACTCCAAGGGAAGTGTTCAGGAGAGAAAATTAAGGAAAGGATCAAGGGGTTATCAGGGAGAAAAACGAGGAGATGAGAAGGGAGAAGTGATGAACCCGAATGGGGAATTGGGCCTGGGAAAATTCAGCTATAAAGCTTATAAATAGGTGCCGAATGCTAGAGTATGAAACGAATGACCAAATTTCCTTCACCCTGTTACCAGAAACTCTTTTCTCTAAAAGCCGAAAACACTCTGCCTTTCTTTTCTTCTTCTCCTTCCTTGTGCCGAATTGTATTCTTCCTCTACCTCATTGCTGACTTTTCTTTCTTTTTCCTTGGAGCTGAGTAACCCTCTTTTGCCATACAAAATCGTAAAGGGCCGAACCTCTTTGGCCGAATACCCTTGGTGCAATCACTACTCCTTCTACTTCGGTCAAATCTAGTGTAAGTGTTGTTCTCCCTATCGGTTTCTTTTCTAAGTATCGAATATTGTCCCTCACTCTTTCTAATCAACTGTGGTAGGGAATTAGTATCAGATTTCGGATCTTAGCTCATTGTCGAATTGCCCCTTAGGTGTTACGATTTTGGTAAGTATTCCTCATCCATTGGCTAAGATTGGCCGAATAGCCATAGTAAGGTAAGGGGACTTGTGTTGGATACGAGTCACCTATTATTCTGGCTTTCATAGTTACGATTGGTGCAGATCTAGGAGTTGATCGTGGTTAGTGAAAGGGTTGTTATACTTATCGCGTAAGGTAAGGTTAAGGTGAGATTTCGGCTTTTGGTAAAGTATTCGATAAGTATGTGAGATTAATCTTTGAGTGATATCAATTGTAGGTTTGGGCTAAGGAAATCGTAGCACGCCTGCCTACCAAGTGTGTACATACACTGCACACACACAATGAATCGGCAAAAGCTGAAATGCCGAAAAGCCGAAAGTAGGGCTACGGTAGTTACACGAGTGCGCGAACACTCGTAGAGAGGAAACCGATAGGTTACCTAAGGCCACGGGATATTCCGTGGACTTGGGTTGAGAATTGGCCAAATGGGCTAGAATTGGCTAAATGGGCCTGATGGGCTGTTGGGCCCATAATAGGCAAGGATTAATAAGTGATGCTATGTGTTAAGAAATTTGTATGTGAGCATGAATATAATATTATTTGGGCCTAATGGGCTATATGAATGTGAATTGGGCCTAGTGGGCCATAAGAATATGAACTGGGCCAGATGGGTCATTTGAATAAGATTAGTCGTAGTGGGCCATATACATGTATGTAGGGTATTGGGCCTAGTATATGATGACTACATAAAACTTAATTAATTAATTGAGATCGTGGACAAGTCATAGGGTTAAGGTGTGGCAACGGGTATATGCATGTCTAGGATTGGATCTAGGGAGAGCTTGGTACTTAAGCGGTCTTAATGACCCACCTCCTCTTCTCTAGAATCCTACTTGGTGCATAGTATTCATTCATTTTAGCTCGCGAGACTTGTTCATGGGCCAAGGTAAGTAAAAACCATAGTTAAGGAAAAATTACCGAAAAACCCCTATGGGCGAGAATGACCAGAATACCCCTAGGTTTTGAATGTAAGTTTTATGGATGTGACATGCATACATATGACGTTCTACTTAGGTTATATATGGGGTGGGAATTATGGAACGGAGGAAGTATATAGGGATTCGCATGGTTGCTTGACAATCATGGATCCACCGACGACTTTTAAAGCCTAATATGTAAATGAAAGTAGTTCCACAATCGGGCTACCATTGGTGTGTGGGTTGGGTGGGTCAATATTTATATCCCCACATGGTGTGATGGGGGACGGAGCTAGTGTGTAGCAGATGGATAATTTGGATGGGATTGCATTGCATGTTTGATGATTTGTCTTTGAATGCTTGTTTTTCATCGAGGGTTGTACACACTGAGTTTGCGAAAACTCACCCCCTCTTTTATTTTATTTTCAGGTGATGCTCATTAGACAGTTTGATGTTTGGAGGGACTCTGGGTGGCCAGCTAGCAAGAAAATTTAGACTTCTTTTTCTTAAGCTTATAAGTTTTATTTGATTAAGTGTGTTTCAGACCAGATTGTAATAAGGTTTTCATTATGCTATTATTACTTGAATTATTATTATTTTCATTGTAATTACGAGAAGTTGAACTTGGGATTCCTAAATTAAAGTATGCTTTCTACGTTTTCGCAATTGAAAGGTGTGTTTATTTTTTTAAGTTAATTAAGGTTTCTTTTGTTTAAGAAGAGTTTTCGTTAAAACACTTCAATGTAACACGTCAAATTCGGCCATAGCATCCGGGCCGGGTTTGGGGTGTTACATTTAGTGATATTAGAGCCCAGGTTGCAAAACTCGGGTTATGAAGTGGACCTTATTATTATTTGGTTTCTTTTTCTACTTTAAAAAAAATTAGATCACACCGTTTTGGAAAAAAATCTTGCTGAGTGGCACACCGAGTCTCCGACATCGAGCCAAGTAAGTTCTTTCGTTCTTAAGCTTTTTTTAAATTATTATACAGTAGATAGTTAGAGGGCAACTTTAGATGATGTTGTTAGAGTGGAACCGAAGCCCGTAGGATCTTGAAACTGTAGAGGATTTTCGAAAACAATCTTCTCTTTAAATATTTTCATAAAACATCGGTTTAATTATTAAACTAACTAAAACTTCATAAAATTTCTAATCCAGATAATACGCGAATCAACGATGAGTGCTAGAAGAGGTACGAGAGGCTGTGGCCGTGGTCGAGGCTGCAGAAGTGTAAGGGCTAAATCATCGGCATCAGGCCATATGCCCGATATTGGAGTAGAGGAGGCTCGGGCCTCACTTGTGGCTGGGAATGGACCATATGATCGGGCCGCGGGAGAAGATGCATTGTCGCAGGCAATGCTGAAGATTTTGGAAAGGGCCGCTGGACCCAATAATGGCACAAGGAATCAGGGGACCATTCCGGAGCGACTTCACGCAAATGGGGCTGAGATCTTTAAGGGCGTGGTTGGTGTGGCTCCTAACGTGGCTGAATACTGGTTGGAGGCCACTGAAAGGATAATGGAGGACTTGGACTGTTCACCTGAACAAAAGCTGAAAGGGACGGTGTCACTACTTAGGGAAGAAGCTTACCAGTGGTGGCTCACAGTGAAAGAAGGCACCCAACCTGAGCGGGTCATGTGGGAGTCCTTCAAGGCGGCATTTCAGGGGAAGTATGTAGGTGCAAGTTACATGGACGCTAGAAGGAAGGAGTTCTTGAACTTAACACAGAGAAACAAATCGATGGCGGAGTATGAAGCGGAATTTCTACGCCTTAGTAGGTATGCAAGAGTTATGGTAGCAACGGATTATGAGCGTTGCGTTAGGTTTGAGGATGGACTAAAAGATAGTCTTAGGGTATTGATAGCTCCACAGAGGAAGCGAGTTTTCTCGGAGTTGGTAGAGAAAGCAAAGATAGCAGAGGAGGTGAAGCACGCTGAGCACCTGAATCGAGAAAAAGAAATGGGTAAGAATAAAAGGGAGGCTGAGACTCCTGGTGTTAGAGAAAGGCCTAGGGCTAGAGCCAGAGATAATAGGCCAGTCAGAGCAGGGCCCCCTACTGTTAATTCAGGGGTGCCACCTTGTGCTGATTGTGGGAAAGGTCATGTAGGCAAGTGTTGGAAGAGGATGAGAGCCTGTTTAGCTTGTGGATCTATGGAGCATAGGATCAAGAATTGCCCTAGAATGCTAGCTCAGGTGCCAGTCGTGGACCGAGGTGGTGTACAACCACCGAAGGGTGGTCAACTACCGCCGAGAGGCCATGATCAGGCCAGGGGCAGAAACAGTTTGGGTCGTGGAGCACCAGGAAGAGGTGCTGATCATGCTGAGGCGAGGCAGCCAGCTTTAGTCTATGCAGCACGTCGTCATGAGGATGGAGATGCTCCAGAGGCAAATATTGGTACGTACTTACCCATTGTGTGCTATTTACCTAAGTTGGAATTAGAGTGCGTAGTGGAAGTGTGGTGTGGTAGTATGTGTTACTAGTTGGAAATTTCGAGGACGAAATTTCTTTTAGGGGGTAGAGTTGTAATGCCCCAAAAATCTCGAAATCTAAAAATCTCGAAATCTTGAATTTTTCTTTTTTTGCTTAACAATTCTGGTTAAGTGCTAATTACGCAAAGGTAGGTCTTGGTTAAGGTTTGAGTTTGAATTAAGGGGTAGAAGAAATTATAAGCTAATTATAAAAAGAATCAGGGTTGGCAAGTAGTTAGGCTTTTAAATAAAGATAGGGGAAAATAGCAGCAAAGAGCCTAGCAGAGGAGTGGCTAAATGTCGCCACTTAGAGTGTAAGAAGGTGGCGTTAATAGCTAGCAAGAAGGTCCAAGGTTCGAATCCTAGCTTAGTGTTTTTAGAAGTTTAATTTTGACCTTCTAGAAGGATGGAAGTGGCGTGAAAGTGGACTTCAAAGGAAGTGTTTAGGAGAGAAAATTAAGGAAAGGATCAAGGGGTTATCAGGGAGAAAAACGAGGAGATGAGAAGTGAGAAGTGATGGAGCCGAATAGGGAATTGGGCATCGAAAAATTCAGCTATAAGGCTTATAAATAGGTGTCGAATGCTAGGGTATGAAGCTAATGATCGAATTTCCTTCACCCTGTTACTAGAAACTCTTTTCTCTAAAAGCCAAAAACCCTCTACCTTTCTTTACTTTTTCTCCTTCCTTGTGTCGAATTCTATTCTTCCTCTACCTCATTGCTGACTTTTCTTTCTTTTTCCTTGGAGTTGAATAACCCTCTTTTGCCATACAAAATCGTAAAGGGTCGAACCTCTTTGGTCGAATACCCTTGGTGCAATCACTACTCCTTCTACTTCGGTCAAATCTAGTGTAAGTGTTTTTCTCCCAATCGATTTCTTTGCTAAGTATCAAATATTGTCCCTCACTCTTTCTAATCAACTGTGGTAGAGAATTAGTATCGGATCTCGAATCTTAGCTCATTGCCGAATTGCCCCTTAGTTGTTATGGTTTTGGTAAGTATTCCTCATCCATTGGCTACGGTTAGCCGAATAGCCATAGTAAGGTAAGGGGACTTGTGTTGGATATAAGTCACCTATTATTCTGGTTTTAATAGTTACGATTGGTGCAGATTTAAGAGTTGATCGTGGTTTGTGAAGGGGCTGTTATACTTATCGCGCAAGGTAAGGTTAAGGTGAGATTCTGGCTTTTGGTAAAGTATTCGATAAGTATGTGAGATTAATCTTTGAGTGATATCGATTTTAGGTTTTGGGCTAAGGAAATCGCAGCACGCTTGCCTACCAAGTTTGTACATACACTGCACACACACAATGAATCGGCAAAAGCCGAAATGCTGAAAAGCTAAAAGTTGGGCTACGATAATCACACGAGTGCGCTAACACTCGTGGAGAGGAAATCAATAGGTTGCCTGAATCCACGGGCGATTCCGTAGACTTGGGTTGAGAATTGGCCAAATGGGCCAGAATTGGCTAAATGGGCCTGATAGGCTGTTGGGCCCATAATAGGCAAGGATTAATAAGTGATGCTATGTGTTAGGAAATTTGTATGTGAGCATGAATATAATATGATTTGAGTCTAATGGGCCATATGAATGTGATTTAGGCCTAGTGGGCCATAAAAATATGAACTGGGCCAGATGGGCCATTTGAATAAAATTGGGCCTAGTGGGCCATATGCATGTATGTAGGGGTATTGGGCCTAGTATATGATGACTACATAAAACTTAATTAATTAATTGAGACCGTGGACAAGTCATAGGGTTAAGGTGTGGCAACGGGTATATGCATGTCTAGGATTGGATCTAGGGAGAGCTTGGTACTTAAGCGGTCTTAATGACCCACCTCCTCTTCTCTGGAATCCTACTTGGTGCATAGTATTCGTTCATCTTAGCTTGCAAGACTTGTTCATGGGCCAAGGTAAGTGAAAACCGTAATTATGGGAAAATTATTGAAATGCCCCTAAGGGCGAGAATGACTAAAATACCCCTAGGTATTGAATGTAAGTTTTATGAATGTGACATGCATACATATGACGCTCTGCTTAGGTTGCATATTGGGTAGGAATTATGGAACGGAGGAAGTATATGGGGATTCGCATGGTTGCTTGACAATCATGGATCCACCGACGGCTTTTAAAGCCTAATATGTAAATGAAGGTAGTTCCACAACCGGGCTACCATTGGTGTGTGGGCTGGGTGGGTCAATATTTATATCCCTACATAGTGTGATAGAGGACGGAGCTGGTGTGTAGCGGGTGGATAATTTGGATGGGATTGTATTGCATATTTGATGATTTGTCTTTGAATGCTTGTTTTTCATCGAGGGTTGTACAATTGAGTTTGCGAAAACTCACCCCCTCTTTTATTTTATTTTCAGGTGATGCTCATTAGACAGTTCGATGTTTGAAGGGACTCTGGGTGACCAGCTAGCAAGACAAATTTGGATTTTTTTTCTTAAGCTTATAAGTTTTATTTTATTAAGTATGTTTCAGACCAGATTGTAATAAGGTTTTCATTATGCTATTATTACTTGATTTATTATTTTCATTGTAATTACGAGAAGTTGAACTTGGGATTCCTAAATTATAGTATGTTTTCTACGTTTCCGCAATTGAAAGGTGTGTTTATTTTTTTTAAGTTAATTAAGGTTTCTTTTGTTTATGAAGAGTTTTTGCTAAAACACTTCAATGTAACACGTCAGGTTTGACCATAGCGTCCGAGCCGAGTTTGGGGTGTTACACACACGCCCGTGTACTAGGCCACGTGTAGGTGCGGGGGTCACACGGCCAAGCCACACGCGCGTGTGTCAGGCCGTCTGATCAATTTTGAACATTCTGTTTTGAAATTTTAAAGATGCAGGGGACACACGGCCAAAACACACGCCCATGTGCTAGGTCATGTGTCATATAAGGTTAAGAAAAATGCCCGTATCTCTGCTCGTGTGGACAAAATAAGGTCATTTCCAAGCCTTATTTCTCACCCAAACTTGTCTTCCACCTACATAAACACTTAATCACATTCCCAATCCAATATAAAACATTTGAATCAAGCCATAACCAAGTCTTATACATATCATAGCATCTTATATAATCAAGTATCCATGCTTAACAATTTGATCACTTATATATATATTCATATCTATACCAACTCAAGCAATGTTACAATTTGCCTATTAGTTAACCATCAATCAATTATACCAAAACAAATATATCAAAATGTATCAAACATAAGCCATCCAAATTGTTAATCACAACAAAACATTTACATGCCATCAATGACCAACTTAACGTATACATACCATTATGTCAAATTTGATTTAATAAATATACCAAAAAAAGGCGATTAATAGTGTGATGTGGCTCCGACCAACTTTCAACCTTAACAAGCTTCCGGGTTACTATAAAACAGAGGAAATAAAATAAAGTAAGCATTTCTTAGTAAGTTCATATAATAGGAAATTAACTTACCATTTATTTCACATTTAAAGTAAGCTAACTAAACATGCTCAAACCAATTTGACCAATTGCCTAAACACATATCCTCATCAAGCATGTTAGTCATGTAATTCACATAAATACCAGGAAACATGAATGAGCTCATTAATATTCAATTTCCACATACATGTATTTATCACTTCAAGTATCCATGAACATCTACATATTATATCTTTGTACTTCAAATAGTTCTCATAGTAATTCGTCTTGAATTCATTTCATCTCATGTCGGAACTTTACCTGTTGAATCATTTAAAATATCGATGGATACAAGGGGTAGTAAACATGAAGTGTACGAATCTAAAATCTATCAATTTATATTCGGGGGTGCTCATTAGAGCACATAATCGAGAAGCCATCTTGCGAGCAATATAACAGGAAGCTCCTGAGAGCCATTAACGGGAAGCTCATAAGAGTCATAATCAAGAAGCTCATGCGAGCCAATAATGGGTAACTTCGAAGAGCCATTAATTGGGAAGCTCCAGATAGCCATATATCGGGAAGTTCAAGCAAGCCATATCACGTAGCTCCAGAGAGTCATTAATCAAGAAGCTCACAAAGAGTCTTTAATTGGAAAGCTCGCGAAGAGCTATATAACAAGATGCTCATAAAAGTTGCGGTGTGCCCACAACACATGCCGGATCACGACCAATCGGGATGCTCTGAAGAGCTATTAACGGGAATCTCGCAAGAACCATATAACGAAAAGCTCAAGAGGGCTAATAACAGGACGCTCTTTCGAGCTATGGTGTGTCTGCAACATATGCAGGACCACAACCAATTCAGGAACCCTGTATCCATCGAATTTCATTTATTCAATCGGGATTTAATACTTATCGAGCATTATCGGATATGTGATTGATTTTCATACATGTAAATTATAAAATACACATACAGAACATTCAATTTAAACATATAAATGTATACAATTTAGTTACACGAACTTACATTGACAAGTATTCGTTGATTTGTTGTCTACTAATCCGACACTTTCTCTTTTCGTCGATCTAATTTCGTATTTTGTCTATCTACATCTATACGAGTAAATTTAACTCAATTTAATACAATTCATATTCAATTCAATTCACATCTTAGGTAAAATTACCATTTTGCCCCTATACTTTTAATTAATGACGATTTTGTCCCTAGGCTAGGGAAATGAAATTCACGTAATTTAATCCTTATTCCAAGCCTAACTGATTTTTACATGTAACATTAACAGCTCATGTATTTCATAAAATTCAAAATTTTTCGATGAATTTTACATCTTTATAATTTAGTCCCTAAATCACAATTTCATAAAAATTCACTTTACAAAAGTTGTTTATCTATCAACAATTTTTCATTTTCTACCATAAATTTCATAATTCATGCATATTCATCCATGGAAAAACTTTAATACTTTTCAAATTAATCCCCAAGATAACTAAATTAAGCTATTACAATCTCGGAAACATAAAAATTAACGGGACAAGATTACTTACCTAATTAAGCCAAGTAAGCTTGCTTGAGTTATCTTCTCTTAGTAAGGGTTTCCATGTATTTAATTTTGGGAAATATGATATAAATGATGATATTTTATTTTATTTTATTATTTTTCATCTTTATTTTTCATCTTTCCAATTTTGTCTTTTTCTTTATTTAACTTTCCATGGATGAATCATTATACTTATCTACTAACCCCTCTTAATGGTCTATTTGTCATATAAGGACCTACAATTTTGAATTTCATAGCTATTTGATAATTATAGCTACTAGAACTCAACTTTTGCATTTCATGCAATTTGATTCTTTTATCAATTAAACATGTAATCGGTAAAATTTTCCTAAGGAAATTTTCATAAGATATTTCTATCATGATTCAGACCATAAAATAATATTAAAATATTTTTTCTTTTTGAACTAGAATTTGTGGTCCCGAAACCACTGTTCCGATTTCACTGAAAATAAGCTGTTACAAAAATATAATAATTAAACATGAATGTACTTTATTCATTTTAGTCCTAATAGCCTTAACTTTCAAAATGTTAATATCTCACAATTCACCCTATCAAACTTAAATTCAACTTTATAAATATAGTATAGGAAAGTCCTACAACCATTATTTATTATTAAACCTCAAAGCTTTCATCCCCTACAATTAGGTCATTAATTACACAAAATTTAACTATATGATCTATGCAGCTTACTTTTAACACTTTTCACTTAAATTTGAACATATAAAACTATAATCTTAATTACTATCAACATGCATGAATTTCAACCTTAATTTCTTTAAGTTTTTCATTAATAAAACTTAAAATTAAATTCACTAAATTACATAATGGGTTGTTAACCTCTATCATAATTTAACTAAAATTTAACTAAGGATTCGATGGTAACTCACCAAATTTTCCCTTGGCTATATTTGGCTATGGAGGAATTGAAAGAAAATTTTTCTTCTTTTGTTTCCTTAGGCAATCGGTGATGAGGATGAGAGAATAGGTGATGTTTTAACTCCACTTTCTCTCTCCCAGTATCTTATGCATAGATATAACTTGCAAGTAATTAGCTTAGTTAAGGTAAGTGATCAAGTTAATATTCACTAATTTACTTATTAAGTAACCATTATATAAGTCAGTGGAAAACCACGAGAAGTGGTTTATTTAAGCATTAACATAACTTACGAAAATGGTTTAATTGCTAATAGAACCTTAGTTAATTTCCATTTAAAAATCAATTTTCCTTCATTTTAGACACTAATCAATTTAGTCCCTATACTATTTTTATTAATCGATTTAATTCAATAACACCTAATAATTTTACATTTCCTATCCATACTTTGACTCATAATTATTCTACTTTATTACTTACTAACTCAACTCAACTAATTCGGTCTAAAATCGAATTTTACGACACTATTAAAAACCGGGTCATTGCACAATATAATAGGTCAAAATTTTGCTATTAGACATTGTACTTTGTGTAGGTTGTGGATTTAGTACCTATACTATAATTTAGTCATTTTCAATTCCTTGTACTTTTAGAATTTTAAATTTTTAGTCTTGACCAAATGACAACTATCAAATTAATTAAGTTCTATTATTTTTAAAATTTGATGTGTCAAACATATTATCGTATATATAATGTCATGTCAGCTTGTCATCTCTACATATTATTCACAAAAAACCAATTATTAGATTTAACGACTGTAGTTTACATTAAAACTAAAATTTTGAAATTAAAAAAATATAACGACTAATAATGATCTAATTGAAAAATATGAACTAAATCTCGAAATTTACATGTAATACAAGAATAATAGTACAATTTAACCAAACAGATTTAACAGCTACTTTTTGGTCAAGATTAAATTTTCAAATTTTAAAAAAGTACGGAAACTAAAATTAATCAAATTAAAACACAAATATCTACAGCTTATATAACATACATGATCTAATGATAGAATTTGACCCAATATAATATTACGTAATATAATAATACAAATTACAATATCAATGGTTATGTATCATTCATTAAATTAATATATTACTAGAAATGTATATGACTAATAATATGTAAAATATTGTTAAAATTTTAATATTATATAATAATATTAATTATGTATATAAAATTAACACATATTAAGTAATCATAAATATTGCATAAAATATACACTTTAGTTATGATATATAAAATATCTATTATAATAAAACATCTTTATAAAAATTTCTATTATTTAGGAAGCGAATATGAATTTGTCCTCGTAGAAATAAAATATTTATAATTTATAAAACATTAAAATTATATAAATTTGTTTAAATCTACTTTACTCAAATTAATTTAAATACGAATTATTTGATCCAAAAATAATTCCAATCCAAAAAAATGATACTAATCTAAACCTTAAATAATCCAAATAGAAAGACAACTCAATCTCAACCTTATTAAAGCTATCCATTTGCCAACTCTAATCGCTAAGTGATAAGGTTTCTGAATGCCCCATTTATTTACTCAACCATCTGTGTACACAGCCCAAGACGTTATCAACTTTTATGTTTTGTTTGGGTATTAGTGTAATAACATAAGGAAATTACATATACTGTATATCGCCTAATTGCTTCAAAGAATGCTTTCTCTATATTGTAGTTTGGGCCATTCATGACAACAATGGATCATTTACGAACTCAAATATAGTAAACATATATACAGATATATCGCAGGGTATTACATACGGGTATTTTAAGGTCTTGTACTTATCAGACCATTGTGACCTTTCGATATTACACTTGTTGTCCTTTAGCAACATTATTGTAAATCTTATTATAGAAGTGTTAAGTTTGGGTACAATTTGATCAGCATTTCAGCAAGGTTTTACTTAAAGATGTATAGAAAGCTGCCATCCTCCACTTAAAGAAGCTCCCACTCTGAATCCAACAAATCTTGAGTTGATGATCTCCTTGTAACCTCTCTTGTTTGTGCAGACATTGAGCTCCCCTTGGAGTCCTCATCACATTTTCCAACATCCCCATACCATTTAGCAAGTTGTTTGTACTCCATTTTCCTTGCTGACCTCATTCGTGAAGAAATAGCATCACGAATCTTTTTCTGGAAGAAGAGGGAATCATCAACTGAATATCACAAGGGGGCAGGAGCCGCATGAAAAACAAACAGGAATGTGAAAGCACCTGGTAAGGTCTGTGTTTGCCTTGCCTATGAGGATGACAATGAAGTTCAGCTTCATTCACAATGATACAACTTTCATCAACTCCTGTTTTATCCAATGGTGGAACTGTTCCACTTTCTTTCCTTCCAACAGCACTCCCTGAGCTATCCATGGTCCAGTTATTTGATTGTCCTGAAAAGTTCACGACACGAATTATACCATACAGCTTAGCAGAAACAGACAAAGATAAAAACAAACTTGCATATATTACTTGTGTAATAATTTCCCAAGAATTTGTATTTTTAAAGCTGACTCAATGTATACATTTAAAGATGATAATACAATAGATGTAATAATTGAACAAGATACTATCTTACTGTAATATTTTTGTTATTTATTTTACATAATAAATATTTAAAACTATTCAATATGAAGCAATTTTTGCATTTTCACAAAACAATTTAGAAACTGGAAATATTTTTTTCTGGCCAAGATTTGTAAAGCTTGGTGCTAGTAGGCAGATGCAGTAGCCTATGCATCGCATTTTTATTTTTGTTTTATTTCACTGGAATAATCCAATAGTTTATGACTTATTCCCTTCTATTCAATGCAATATAGCAATAGAGTACATTAGAAACTAGGATATTGGTAAAAGGCACACATAAGGTATGGGTCTAGGCTTGGAGCTGAGGTGGGTACCAATCATAGGATTACCTCTACCCGAAAACCACAAAAGAGACTACTTCCATTGACTATACTGAAATGAGTTCCTTCCATGACTTTTATACTTGGACCAAAACTGATGCCCAAAGAAACAAAAAGAAAAGAAAAAAAAAACTCTTTAACAACAGAAGTCAAATTTCTAAGAGCATCTTCCCAACAGTGAAAAGACAAATGAAAGCAATAATTCCATCCTCAAGAGTCCAAGCACACAGAAATGTAATTTATCACACATAAATAAGGGGCAAGTTTAACCAATGAAAGCCCTTTCAAACATGCTTTTGGACCAAGTAAAGCTTTCAACCAAAATAATCATAAGTAAACCTAGATATTTCTGACGGTTCTTTCCTGCCAAGTGAAACCACAAAATCCAGAGTCGCAAATTACTACCAGCTTCAGGTGTTTGAACTTTGAAGCCTTATTGGAGATCCAATGCGTGAAATGATAAGCAAAAGGAAATAATGGCACGGTCTCAAAGTTTGATCATGCAACATGATAAAGTGTATGATTAGCAGGTGGTGGGAATAAAGGCAACATACTATGGGGATGTTTCATTGCAAACTAAGGAAAATAACTTATGTTTCTTCTTGGTGCAGTAAAGAGAACACCTCAAATTTGATTGAAGCTAACCTCAAGATGATCAGTAGTTATAAACAAATAAAAGAAGGATTTAGTCTGAGTCATTTTCAAGACTTTATCAGCTTTAAAAAATGCAAAGAAGTAATGCTCAAATTCCAATACTGAACTAATGAAACAAATACAGTTCACAAAATTGATGCATAACATAGATTGAACTATTGAAAGGACTTGAACAAAGAATGTACAACTAAGTAAACATAGTGGAGAATCACATAAGAAATAAAAAACCCAACATACGGTACATATATCACAGCTACCAATCATAAACAAATTTAAATATACGGGACTCACCAAGACGCAATGCAACAATCGCAATTTAAATTGGTAAAACCAGTACTAGGAGGCTCTAACATAACAAAACCTGTAAATTTGAATACCTTATCTTTATATGAGTTCCAGCATACAAATTCCAGTTCTACCACGACCCATTAATAAATAAAAGTTTCTCAAATTATAAAGAAAAGGTTGACAGCAACTAGTACATAAAAGCTCCAATTGCAAACAAAGAGAAAGCACCAGATAAATAACAATGTCATTAAGCGAAAATGGAAAAAGATAAAACATATGTAAGGATTTGATACCAATTTTATTCAATGTTCAGTAAAAGGGCAGGTGGACAGGGAGAAGGTAGGCAGGGAAAAGACTTTCAAAACTAGAACCACACCTTATTCTTGAACACCTGAATTCAACATGACCCATTTTAGAAAGGTGTTGCCAAACCATTTTAGCTGAAGCTTGTTATATATAACATAACTTTATGTATAATCCTAAAAACCATGAGGAAAAATGCTTTGAAGTACTCTTATAAGCTGTAAGTCAAAGGTCATAATGCATAAATAGGATTTCTCTATACATGGAGACTTCGGTGTAGTTTGATAAACTAGGAAAAAGATTACTCAATTATAATAACTAATTTGTACTAAAAGTATTATTTGGCATGTTAATAAAAATTAAGCACCAAATATAATTTATATTGTTGATGACTGTACTTGTTGAATTTTGAAAATTAATCATTTTATGTTTTTAACCTTATTAACATAAATTTTATATTGTTATTGATAATTCCAGATAA
Source organism: Gossypium hirsutum (assembly GCF_007990345.1). Lineage (NCBI taxonomy): Eukaryota > Viridiplantae > Streptophyta > Magnoliopsida > Malvales > Malvaceae > Gossypium > Gossypium hirsutum. The sequence continues at coordinate 88,775,868 of NC_053433.1, read as the reverse complement.
ATTCAAAGGGCTGATTTCAATATCTCATGTTTTTGTAACTGAAAAGAAGAGAAAAATTAGTTCAAACATAGATTATTTTTAAAATAAAATCGACTTAACTTGTTCAGCATTAAAATTACTGACTTATCCTATTCAACATTTTTTCTTTTTTGAAATTTTTTATTTACAATTATATTAAGCTATTGAATACATAGAAAATTTAACACACCAAATATTTTCCTTATCAATGCATTATAAAAGATGTCCCTTAAACTAGTTGAGATTGTACTAAATTGTAACAGCTACAATATAAAACATTTAGCAAAAATAAAACAAGGACAAATAAAGCAAGTATCATCTGGGAAACTATATCCTAGAATAGCCAAAAAAAAGGGTACCCCAAAAGGGTTAACAAAAAATATTGATAAGAAAAAGGAAATTGGCATGGCTTTAGAAGAAACAAAGATGGCTTGCCATTGTTAACTAATGGTCATGTTCCAAAAAGAAAACACAAGTAGCGGAATTGCTGAACCTTTTGGAAGAATTTCACTAAAATCATAGTTACCAATGCCAATAAATGAACTTTTCTAATCTTCTTAACAGTAAAGTTTATGAACTGTAGCTAAATGATATATAGATACTTGGACAGGAAGCAAAATCAATTTTATAGGAAATTCCTCTTCTTGACTGTCACTATTCAGTGAGCATCCTATTAAAGAAATCATTCCAGCATTTGAACAACTTCCTGCAGTTGCTAAATCTAAATCAACAATAGCAACAATAACGTAGGAAAAATTTTAATGCAATAAAGTTGGGAATTATCACCATTTGGTTCTGCTGATCCAATTACCGAGGATGAACATCTCCCATCCATTTTTATCCCAATCGATTCAAACAACTGTAAATCATTGTCTAAAGTTTCAGGCACAGACTCACTTGCAGATTCAATTTCATTACAACTTTCTTCTATTGAGTCACAATCATCTTCTCCAACTGTAACACTGGTTGATGTTGTGGGTATCTGCTGACATGACTCTTCAATGTTTGCATTAGCATTTCCAGAAAATGATGACAACCTGCCGACTTCATTCCCCATACAAGCAACTTCAGAAACTGTCTCAGCCCCAGCTGCAGGTAAATTTTCAACATTTGCCTTGACAAGCATGCTCCTGTTGTTATGCTCCCTAGAAAGAAAGTAAGAGGATTCTCTTTCCATAAAACTCCAAGGGCAAGAGTGAAATATGTTATCTACCATGTGAAGCTGGCAGGACGAAGGCACATGGGCAGCATTTTCAATAACATCAGAAGTTACTTCTGAATCTTCAATTAACTGCTCACCCTCATCCTTCACAGCAGCCACCTTTAAACCTACCTGAGGCTTTTTGAATGTCCCAGCATTTTTCTCTATTGCCGTGTCAGAGGCAGCCACTGCTTTCACAGGCTCCAATGAAGATGGGAGAAGCAAATCCTGCATCACATCCTGCATTACATCTGAGTAGAACCTTTTGACACTAGCACCTACAGTCTGCACCTGATCCTCCACATATTTAACTGTGTCCTGTTCCCAAAAATAATGAGTCAATGGAATTCTGTAATAAACTTATATGAGAGTACACAGGACTTAAGGGGGTGGGGAATCAAAGGCTACAAGTGAGTATCAAGCACATCAACATGGCATAACAAGGAAGGCTCTATACAGATACAAGTTAACTGAAATAAGAAGCCCAAACATAGTAATACATAATTTTGCAAGAAAGCCGTGCCAAAGACAGTTACTTATATGGAACACAGCAAAAACAAGGGAAAAAGATCAAATGCTGAGAAGGTGTGACAACATTCTACCAGGGTTCTCATGAATTGAACACATAGAGCCTCCTTTGGACATGAAAAAGGTTGGGGAAGATACAAGAGAAAGATTATCGAATGGAGCATACCTGGTACATAATTTCTTCTGCCTCTAGGCACATGGCTTCAAATTTCTGATATACATGACCAACCCAAGTTATTCCTTTTAAATCCATAATGACCATCAATCAACCTTAGCAGAACAGCAGTTGGATTTCTTCCACTGTCTTCTGTTTGCAATTACCTCTAAACACTTATCTGAACATAAGTAGATTTAAATTACTAATCTCTTACAAGAACAGAACCAACATTTTAGGAAGCTCAGTTTAGACACACACGCATATCATAGCCCAACAGGGAAATGCTAAATAACTTAAATTAGTATAATTAGATTTAGTAATTGCATTCAAATGATGCCAACTCTGACAAAAAGGAAAGAGTTAATCGGAGAAGGCCCTTAATCTAATTGCTCACCTAGGTGACCTATTTGAATGAACAAGGCCTTATACTACTACATTTAAAAAAAAAAAATCATTTAACGCCAAGACATACAAAAAATCACTGTCTGAATCTTATATAACTTACATTAGTCTCTTCGGAGGCCACCATGTGGTCTCCTCTCATGCTCAAACAACATCAAAGTTGAGCCAAAATTTATAATTTAAAAGGTAAGCAAAACAGAAAAAATCATGGAATCTTCATTGATACTCAAATTGTCCTAATTTCCGGTCTTCATTCTGCCAAGCCTCTACTAGATGCATAAACTTGTTAAGTTTTAACCAAAAGACACAAAACATGAATCACAGGAAAAGGTAGAAGACTTTTTTTGGTGGAACCAAGGTATCTTTCATGTCTGTTTTATGGTCCATAGAAACTAATCCCACTGTTTTCTAAACCAGACCAGTTAGATTGGGAACTGGCTGGGGTAATGGTCGAAAAAGGGGGTTGGACTCGTTGACCCACAAACCGGTTGTTTTTCCTATTTTTTAATTTTTTATTCAATTGAACCTGATAAACTGGTCAGACCAAGAACCGGTGGTATGACCGGTTCGATCACTGGCCCAGTTCTGAAAACCTTGACTAATTCATGGATGATCAGTGCAATGTGAGTTGGTAAAGTGGGAGACACTTGAGGAACACCCAGGATTCCAATACCAGGAAACATGTATACTATGAAACATCAATTCTATAGATGCAATCAATGGTAAAAATGGCACATATAGTAAAAAAAATTATACATAACAAACCCTAGAAAGATCAACAGAGTTTAGAATCAATAATTTGAAGCGAACAAATTACTGTTTTAAGCACAAAAAGCCCATTAAAGCATTAACAGCTTCAGCTAAAATTACATAATTCGACGCCATACCATACACTAAACTAAAACGAAAGATCATTTTAATCCAAAATGATAATAAGTTTAAGTTAGCAGGCAAGCCAAAGAACATTAAAACCAGAAGCAAGACAAAAAAATAAAATACCCAGGAAAAGAAGCAAACCCAAAAATACAAAACAGAAACCCTTGATGGAAATTAATTAGATAGTGAACATACGTATAGAAGGCGAGAGAGAGTTTTATCTGAAATCCCCCTTCCAGTTTCCTCTTAAAACAATGGATTGAAGGTAGAGAAGATGGAAGAAAGCAGAAGCTAAATGATTGCTGAGCGGGAAAGTTAAATGGATTACGTTGTGTGGTCGGGAATCATAAACACCCAAGCCAATATATTTTGTTTGTTTTATTGTTTAAAGCTTTGGGTTGAAGGAAAATGGAAGAAAGGCAGGGGAAGTGGAGAGAGTTTTGATCACATGTTATTTAGTTATTGGTAGAAGCGTGTCCGTTCCGTCCTCTCAAAACCATAAAACTAAGGTTTACTAATGCCAATTGTGGGCCCATCCCCAAAAATATGTCTCCTTTTTCTTTAATGCTTCATGGTGAGAGTTGAGAGGGACGTATTGTAGACCTCTCCATTTTCGTTCCACCTGTTATAACATTTTTTAATTATTTTAAAATTAGAAATTGACTTTTTTCTCTTAAAAAAAATTCATTTATATGGATGATTTGACTTTTTCCATTTTTTTATTACACCTTCAAAAAGGTTAAATTGCTTCATAACCTTTTCTTATTTACTATTTTATTTTGCTCCCGTCAACACAGAAGTTTATTAGCAATTAGTCCAAAAAGTTTTTTTTACCAAAAATTATTTTTATAAAAAGTCAATTAAAACTGAAAATAAATTTTCTTTTCTTTTCAAAAAATAATTCTTTTTGTTAAATTATTTTTCAAAATTTTATTCTAACTGGAATAAAATAATTTGAAAAAATATATTTTTTAATATAAATAAATCAAATTTATTTTCAGTTGGAATCAAATTTTTTACAAAAAATATTTTCAGTTGGAATCAAATTTTTTACAAAAAATATTTTTTTGTAGAAAAAATTTTTTGGACTAACTGGTAATAGGCTTCTCTATTTTTTGAGTTGAAGGAGAATAAAAGAAAATAGAAAATAAGAAGGGGTTATGAAGCAATTTAACCCTAAAAGCTTTTTTTAGCAATCAATTAAAATGGAAAATTTCCATATTAAGTCCCTAAATATTTTAGGTCATCACATTTCAATCATGTGCCGCCAATTTGTCAAGCGGCACTAGCAGAACACTGTAGCAAACATACTATTTTGGTAAATAATCTCATGGACATACTATTTAAGCTATTAATTATTATTATTTTATATTATTGAAGTAAAAAAGCTAGATTTATATTTTTTTTATAAAATTATTAAAATTTTAATAGTTTTTAAATAATTTGCTATAAAAAATTATAATTTTTTTAAAAAAACTACATCCATGATGAATATAGATAACCTTTGTCCATGTTCAAATGAACATGGACAACCATTTGTCTAGGTTCATCTTAGATATTTTTTAAATAATTATTAAAATATATTTATTTTTGAGATTTTTTTAATTTTTAAATATTTGTTGATGTGATAAAATATGGCACACCAAATATCGTTACCCGGTTGTTTCACTAGTTACGTCATCGCTTAAAAGTAGAAATGCATGGAATTTTTAATAGAATGGCCAAGTTGCTCTTTGATCTAAATTACAAAGACTAATTTGCTCATTTTTTTGAATAGAGGGGGCAAAATGTAATCCGACTCCTCAAACAAGGGCCTCCATGGTACTTTTGTCTAATCCTACTCATCCTTTAGTTTCACTCACTTGCATTAAAAAAACTTTTAAAAAAATTCAAATAATCATTCAATAGCACGTATGGATGGAATTTTTAACTGAATGGTCAATTTAAACTTTTTTTAATTTATAGTGACTAATTTACCAATTTATTGAATAGAAAAGGCAAAATGCAATCCAACTTCTAATATAGAAATTTCCATAATATTTTTACCATATAATTAACTATAATCTATAATATATATGTAGGAATTTAGAGAAACTTTTTAGTCAAAATAAATACCTTTTATTATTCATTATATTACAAAATCTATATTGAAGTGACTCTTTAGATAAAATCATATAAATATTGAATTAGCATTAAATTTCATTTATTATTTTAAATTAATAATTAATATGATAATTAACCTCTTCTTTTTTTTACTTTTATCGTCACGTTCAACAAAAATGATATATTAATCTTACTCGCATAAAGGAAAAGACCTTTCGTAGAAATATTGAATAACATGAATTAAACACTTAATTATAATTAAATAATTTGTATCCTCTTTTATTATTATTATTATTATTATTATTAAACTGGAATTAAATAAAATTTGTTAGATAAAATTATATATATATATATGTTTTAGATTATATATTTACTACTTAATTAATGTTACAGTTATATATCAATCAAAATTAAGATTTAACATTTCATGAAAAAATAGTTTTTAGTATTATTTGATAGGTTTTACTTCCTTTCAAATGATATTTAATGAAAAAAATATTTAACTTTTAATATTATTTAATAACTTTTACTTTTATGAAATATTGAGTCATATTCGAATGACAAAGGTTTCGAGAAAATACGGTGATGTTGAGATAATAGCCTAAAAAAAAATGAAACATCATTTTTAACAATGGTGAGCTAATATTATAAGCTATATTTTAAATTAATTTTTTATTCAATTTATTTTAGTTGTGATGTTGACTCACATTTTGAAAAAATCTTTTTCTTTGTATTAATTCAAGGGTGTAACTAGGGGTTGGTAGGAATTCGATCCCCTAAAATGAAATTTTTTTCATTTAAGTCCTTTAAAATATTTAAAATTTTAATTAGTAAAAGTAAAATTACATTTTAACCCCTTAAAAATGATAAAAAAATTAACTTAATCTTTTAAAAATTATAAAGATATATGCTATTAAAATGGTAAAATTATATTTTTACTATCGTAAAAATTACAATTTAATTTCGCTATCGTAAAAAAATTCTAACTTTGCCCTTATATTAATTTTAATTTTACTTTATGCTCTTTTTAAAATTTTATTATATATAGTTATAATGTTATGAGAAAGTTCGCTTAACAATGGTAAGTTATTATTTACTATGTTGTAGTTGTTTATTTAATTTGTAATCTTAAAGTAATTCGATAACCACTTTATAAATTAATCTAAATATAAGTGGCAAAGTCAGCGGTTGGCAAGGGCTCTGATCCCCTAAAATGAATTTTTTTTGTTTAAGCCCTTTATAATTTAAAAAAATTTAAAATAGTAATGGTAAAATTGCACTTTAGCTCCTCAAAAATAATAAAATTTTAATTTTATCCTTTAAAAATTATAAAAATTTAGGTTTTTAAGATGGCGAAATTACATTTTATTGTTGTAAAAATATGCAATTTAATTCCACTAAAAAAATTTTCTGACTTCACCCTTACTAAATATATTCAAATGAAGCGGACATTTTACCACCTGTTTGCACAAGCAACACAAGGTACCTTGAGAGCTATAGTTGACTAATAAGAATCCATGTTGATCAAAAGTTGTGACAAGGATGATAGATTAGAATATTTCAATATTTTTTGTAATATTATTAGTATTTTTAAAACTTAAATCTCATTTTAATTGTTCTTAGAAAGTTGAAGTTTTTAATCTATCTAAATATAATTTTATGTTAATTGTTTTTACAATGTATTTTTTAAAATTTATTAAATATTATTTTTAGAATATAATGGAATATATTCTCAAAATTTAATAAAATTTAACCAATTATGCTTTAAACTTACTGTTAAATATATATTTTTTAATTTTGATTAAATATTATTTTAACATTAAACTTAAAAAATAATAGTTAATCTAATACTTTTTTACATTAAGATAATAATTATTATATTAATCACCAATTGCAATTAAATGAAAATTTGAAATTTGTATTCAATTAAGTGTAACAAAATTGAAAGGTTCAATTTTTTAAGTTTAGGAAAAGTTCAAATATAAGATGAAAATGTATTAAGTTAGACAAAGTGGATAAGGATTATGTAGAACTGCTATAAATTTAGCCGAGAATCCCAAGCTTAATTAAGATATTTGCTTGATTCAAATAAAAGGATGAGATATTATGTAAAAGTTAGAGTATGATTCGAAGATGTCCTAATTAGATAAGTATATAGATGTTTACGTAATTTGGACATATTTTGGCCTAGTTGATTATTAAGTGTTCAAAAAAGAGAAAGAAGTTTCTTGTTATAGGGATTTATTTTGCAATCAAATTTGGCTTTTTCGAATTACTAAAAGAATGATTTTGTAGAAAATTGCTTAAATTCTTGAACTTGGGATTAAGCATTTTAATATGATTATAACAACCTCTAAGGTGGTGAGATAGAGCTTCACTTGAACTCGGTAAGTGATTTCTATTACCCTATTGCAAAATCATGTATTTTAAATAATTCAAATAGTTAAAGTTAAATTGAAATTTCTTATATGAACTTTATAGGAAATTAGTAATAGCTTGTTTATTTACAAGGATGGATTTTGATAGAAATCGACATATTAGTGAAGAATAAACCCAATTTGTTTAATAGATAAATGAATTAGTAGAGGCTTGGTTCTTAAAACACTAAAATCGACATATTAGTGAAGCCTAATGGAGGATAACGAAGATAAATTGTTTAACCTTAGCCTAATGGATGATAACGAAGTTAAATTGTTTAACCTTACTTAACCTCCATGTAACCGAGTGTATTTGTAACACCCTACACCTAACCTGATTGCCGGTCCGAGCTACAAGATGTCACATTCGTCATTGGAGCAACTACGGTCAATTTTATTCAACTTTAAATCATTATAAGATTTAATTCAATCCAATGAGCATTAATTACAATAATCAACCATTTACGGGATTTATATGAGCTCACAAAAGCTCCAAGAACTAATCCTAGGTTGAATATGGACCGAACATCCATCACATGTACCAAATTCAATAGGAGCATTCACTTAAGAACAAACCAAATTAGAATCAACTAGGTACATGCCAACTTAGAATAAAAACATGATATACAAACGTTAATGAGTTCGGGATTGTTGACTAGATGTTGAAGTCGGAGTTCAAATATCTTGAATTATACCTAACCTGCGCACGAAAAACAAATTGTATGTTGAGCAATGGAACTCAATAGTATTTCTATGATTCAAATAAAAAAGTGTAAGTTAAGAAAATTGTAACATCCAACTAATATGTCATTCATATCAAGTGGGAACCAATTCATTTAGCATTGCAATAAAAGTGATCAATTTCATTTACATGCCAACACCTATCATAAAGCCTTTTTAAAACTCAATGCAAATCATGAATCAAACACTTATATCATTAACATTATAACAATCAATTCCATGTTTATTCCAGAACAATAAACCATTTAATAATCATTCAAGTCTCTTTCTAAAGTCTGTCGACTCATTCATATTCATTTAGCATTCCCCAAAGCTCGTTTCCAATTTATTCACACAGAATTTCATATATTTCCTTTATCATGATCCACATATATATGCACAATTGATTCCATAGCATTATAATATTTCATTTCGATATTTTTTATCAAGTCACAAACTCATATCAATTTCACATAACTCATTTCATTACCATTGTTAGGAATCGACCCGATTAAGCAACCAACAAGAAAAATAGCAGAAGATAAAAAAGCCACGGGCAAAGAAGATAAAAAACTCCTCCAAAGAAGATAAAAAAAAGCCACGGGCAAAGATAGTTTTACTATAATGGCAAAAGAAAGAAGAGTATAAAAGATGGAGATAAAAACTAAATCCCGAAAACCCGAAAACAAAGAACCCTCAAAACGTAAACACAAAATTCTCTAAATGTGTTATGAGTTCTAATCTCTAATGGGTGTATTTTTTTAAGGTTGTAAAAGAGCCTATTCATAGGCTAAATTAGTAAGTCAAATAAACTATGCTAATAAATGCTAAATATATTTTACTAATAAATACTAAATATTCTACAAAGAAAATATATTTTTGTTTAAGTTGACTTGCAAGCAATCTCTTAGAATTTGGGCCACACAACTCTAACAATCGCCACCTTGACACGAATTCTTTCAACGCTATCTTTGCCAAAGCCCATCGTAGGCCTATCTTGACCTATACAGGGAATTAACAAAGTCGAATCTATGCTTAGAAGCTGGAAGACTTCTAGCCTTCGACTTGTGTACTACCAAATCAAAACTAACCCGAGTTATGATTTTCGCGAACACAGTGCCCTAACTTTTCAAAACCTGCATCCAAAAGAGAACATCTCTTCAACGAAACGGTCATAACTTTTTCCCTCCTATGACCAAGTTACCTCCGCTCCAAACGAGTTGACTTCCACTCCGTAACGGACGAGGGACGTCCAATTTCACCGGTCACTGTAGAACATTCCAGATTATAAAGACTGTCGGTTCTTTTACCTTTTAACAAAAGAAGAGCTCCATGAGATACTTTAATGTCGCTCGACCCGATGTTGATTCTGAATCCTTTCAAGTTTAAAATACTCAATGAGATGAGATTCTTTCGTAAATCAGGTACATACCTGACATCTGAAAGTGTCCTAATCGTCCCATCGTGTATCCTAATTTTAACAGTACCAATATCAATTACCTTACTAGATGAATCGTTTCCCATGCACGCAACTCTATTTTCAACCGAACTGTATGTGGAGAACCATTTTCTATTGGGACACATGTGGAAAGAACATCCTGAATCTAGGATCCACTCAGACATGAGCCTGGAGTTATCACTCGTTGACACTAACAAGAAATCATCACTGCCTTCATCGGCCAAATTAGCACCAGCTACATCTTCCTCGTTACTCTTAGCAGCTCTTTTATTTCGCAGTTTATAACAATCTGCTTTGACGTGACTTAACCTTTTACAATAGCAACACTTTTTGTCTCGTTTCTTTGATGCTACCAAAACGGAAGGTTGCCTATCTGCCTTGCTTTTCAAACCAAACTCATTGTCAAGTTTGTCTCTACTCAACACATGACCCTTCACATCTGCAACTGAGAGTTTGTCTCTACCATAAATCAGTGTTTCCCTAAAAGATTTGTATGAAAAGGGTAAAGAGCACAATAATAGTGTAGCCTGATTTTCATCGTCAATATGAACTTCAATGTTCTTTAAATTATTTAAAAGAGTAATGAATTACTGATGTGATCTCTAAGAAGTTCACCTTCGTTCATGCGAAACGTAAATAGACGTTGTTTCAACACTAAATAGTTAGCTAGAGACTTAGTCGTATCTTTTCCACAATGCGGATGAGGTCTTCTCCATCAATACCTCCTACAATACCGTATTCATGAGGCACAACTAGATTGTAGATAAGGCATTTTCATCAAGCTCTTCTCATTCTATTTGATTTAGATCCTCAGGCTTTTTTTCCGGTAACTATCTTTTTCAATCCGGTTTGAACTAGAATTGCCATCATCTAAACTTGCCATAGATTGAAATTTGTCTCACCATCGAACTTCTCAATTTCAAACCTTGTTGCTGCCATTTCTGAACGGGCTGATCTATAAAAATTGAACTAGCTCTGATGCCACTTGTTAGAAATCGACCCGGTTAAGCAACAAACAAGAAAAATAATAGAAGAAATTGAGAAATTGAACACACAAATTTAACGTGGAAAAACTCTTCCAAAGAGGATAAAAAAAACACGGGCAAAGATAGTTTTACTATAATGGCAAAAGAACGAAGAGTATAAAATATGGAGATAAAACCTAAACCCCGAAAACCTGAAAACAAAGAACCCTCAAAACATAAACACAAAATTCTCTAAATGTGTTATGAGTTCTAATCTCTAATGGGTGTGTTTTCTAAAGTTGTAAAAGAGCCTATTTATAAGCTAAATTAATAAGTCAAATAAACTATGCTAATAAATGCTAAATATATTATACTAATAAATACTAAATATTCTACAAAAAAATATATTTTTGTTTACCTTGACTTGCAAGCAATCTCTTAGAATTTAGGTCACACAACTCTAACAACCATATTTTATTGTCAATTTATTTCATTACATTTTCAAATTTCCAATTCCAATTATAATATCATGCCTGATGGAACCATTCATATTTCCACATATCATATCCTATAATTATTTTCAATTACATATCATACCCTAAATTCGGTTGTATTTGCATACTCGTACCTTGTGCAATGTTCTTATCATATGACAATGATATCATTACAACTCAATCCAATTTATATATATTCACATTCAATTTCAGAATCACAATTCAGTTCATCATCAACACACAATGTCTCATGATAAATGTGTCTTATGAATCATCTTAAAAATGAACAAACAACTAGTTTAGGAATATATCATATTAACATGCTATTTCTCAAACTGAATCGTTGAATTCGTCACAATTTCATATCAATCTTTCGGACTTATAAATTTAGTTTACATTTTTTTTACATTTATCATTATAAATTTACATATTAAATCCTTATTAACTTTACTTGTACACTATAACACCCATAACTCGTTTTCGTCACTAGAATAAGGTTATAGAGTATTACCATACATATCAGACTTTTCATTTCAATTAGCATCCAATCATAAAAATAATTTCATAAATTCAAATAAGATTCAACATGAAATAAATCAAATACCTAAGAGCCTTAAATCGAGCCTTTGAAGCCCTAAAAATAAGTTATGAACATTCAAAGATCAAATCGGAACAAATTAGAATATTTAAGGAATTTTTAAAAAAAATTCAAAACAGGGGTCACACGATCGTGTGGCCAGGTTGTGTGGCACTACTCAGGCTGTGTGGTACAGGGACATGGTCGTATGGCCAACCGTACCCCAGATCGTGTATTATTCGAAATGAATCCACACGGTCGTTCGCAGGCTGTGTGCTAGCTCGTGTAACAATCGAAATACTCTTACACGGCCGTGTCTCAGACCGTGTGGATACTACACTTAAACACGCTCAAGGCACATGCCTGTGTGGGTTGCCTATGTGTAACACACGACCATGTGACAGCTCGTGTCCCAGGTCGTGTGTATCCAAAATTGACCCAAAACATGTTCTTTTCTTCTCTCATATGTATACATACCTAAACATACTCAAACATACAATCAAATAGATCATTTGACACCTTCAATATCAATCTACTCATATAATATAATCAATCCTAAGCCTAACCAATATGTCATCATAGATACCTCAATATTTCATTACAATTCACTTTCATATTTTCATATACAAAGCACAACTAGCACATCAAAATCTTACATCTATATCATTTCATATCAAGTCATTGAAGCACAACTTTGAATCAATCATGCAGACCATATATAGTTGTTCAAATAAATTATATCAAAGCATAACACTTACAACCAAAAATAAATTATGAACCTTTTCAAACATAGCCAAATTATCCTATTACATGTCATATAAGCCAAGTTAAATTTCAAAATCTACCAAATAGGTTCTCAGATAGTGTGATTCTTCGAGTTGATCCGATCTCCCGACCCACAAAACTTATCTACAAGAAATAAGACAAATAACATGAGTAAGCATTATGGTTTAGGCATGAAAAATTTACCAAAATGTGAGAATTTTCACTTTCTAGAAAAAAGCATCAATACTATAGATTGAAACATTGGTACTTTACCAAGTGAACAGGATTTTAAAACGAGGAATTTCAATTTGGTATCGATACCAGAGTAAAGCATCGATACTTAATAGCAAAAACCGATACTTTATAAAAGTATCAATACGAATTTACTTACATCCAAAATTTTGAAAATGACTGAATGCCAAAACAGTATTGATACTCAATTTGGTATCGATACGTCCTAATAGGGGTATCGGTACCTTATTCCAAGTATCAATACTTGTGTATTTTAACTTGATTTTAGAAACATCGAAGCTAATGATTGTATCGGTACATTACTTGGGTATCGATACCTATGCTCACATTTTGAAAAGTTTGCAGTTTGGTCCTTATTCATGCTCGGGCTAACTTAAACCCCATCAATAATAAGATCTTTATTTTTGCTCTAAAATCATCAATCAATGCCATCAACACAAAGGTTTTTTATTTATTTATGAAAGATGCTTTTTCACACCCATGAATCATTGGAATTAGGGTTTTCTTTGAGGAATATGTTCTCTAGTAATGCTTCATTTCCCAATTTTCAAACAGGAGCCAATTATCATTCTTGATAAGCTTACATGCCTAATTGGTTAAGGGAGCTTGGATCATGCATTCAATTTTCCTAAAACTAAGGCCTAATTGATTTTTGGGGATCCACAATTTGTTCCACAATTTGTTCCGATGGTATGTCAGTATTTTTTTCTACTTTATGAAAAATCAAAATAATTATATGTTAAAAACTTAAAAAGTTAAGTAATGATTTTTTTTTTGTTATGGTAGTTATTTGTTGTTATAAAAAAAATATTTTAGTGGATAATTTTTTCCAAAGTAAATGACATATTTATCCTAGTTATATACAAGTATTATAATAATGTTTTGACTGTTTTCGTGATTTTATTTGTATCACTAAATCGAAGTGACATTTTAATTCTCAATAAGTGAAATTTTCAAACTACAAAAACAAAGTTAAAAAGGTAACACATAATTTAGTGCATAGTAAAAAAAGAAATAAGAAATACAGAAAAATGTTTTAACAAGTTTGTAAAATTAAATAACTTTAACTACAGAATTAAATGAGATGATAAGAATCTCTCCTACCTTAAAAAATGGTCGAATGTTTGATTCTCTTTCTAAATATAGAGCAACTTTAAAATTCATGGCCAATGATTATCCTTTAATAAACCTATGAGAAAAATTATTCATTTAACTCACTCAACTAAATACTTTGAAAAAAAAAAAAAGACGAACCCTATGGACAGTAAGTTTGCTTTAATTTATCAGGCATGACTCTTTGTTCAATGGCACCTTTCCAGTCTTCTCAGTTTGCAGAGCCAATGAGACATATGCAGGTTTGTAATCAAGTCAAAAAGTCAAAACAAGGTTAGAGTAAATCTCCAACATTTTAAAGCAATTCATATTTTAAGCAAGTTATATAGTTAAAACAATGGATTTCTTATGGTGTAACTAGTTAGCTATCATTCTTTGTGTGGTTACCCAGTACTGAACATCAGAAAAAAGGAAACCTGAACATCATTTGGTCTTCACCACACCCTCAATTTCTTCACAGTAGAGTCTCCCAATGAGACTAAAATTCATGATGACACTGGAAAGAAGGTCTTCAAAGGTTTTCGATCGGTTCGAAGTTTGAACTCATAAATGCTTTCCTTTTCAATGGAAAATACTCAAACATACTGATGAGGCACGGTTGCAGTCATGGTCATGTGCCTGGGATCAGTAAGCAATGTTTTCATATTGACAAAGCCAGCTTCTCTCAATCTTTCTTCCAGATCAGTGAGGTAGTATTCGTTCAAGAATGGTTCCGTACTCTTCATTAATGTGAAAAGAGCTGGAGACAGTTCCTGAAGGATCTTAGACTTGGGCTGCAAAAGCAACAAAGTTCAAATGAGAATGAGTTGTACGTATAGAAGCAGAAATGAAGGTATTTATTTGTAAACTAGGTTGTAGTATGTTACCGCCTGGTCGGTTATAGCAAGTGTGCCTCCAGGTCTAAGCAATCGGAATGCTTCATTCACTAAAGCTATTATTGCTCTTTCAGGACATTCATGGAACTGCAGGCAAACATCCCCAACAACCTTTTAACAAGCTGTTTAAAAGGAATGACTTAAGCAGGCTGAAGAAAAGGCCATACCACATAAGAAAAAGAAACAAGATCGAAGGATTTGGATGGCAAGCCAGTGTTTTCCCCGGCTGCATGTATCCATCTGATGGGGTTCTTTCGAGGGGGTCTTTTCTTTTCCTTATATTGAGCTACTGAAAGGAAGTAGGGTGACAAATCCAGTCCCTGCACGCAGTAGATCCGATCAGCATATATATTATATATTTTAGGGATTATAAAAACGTGTTGTGGTGATTTATATACTTGCATCAAATCCATGGTGGTGAAGGAAGATGTGTAATATAGCACTTACAGTGACTTTAGCCGAAGGAAACTCGTCGGCAAGAAATCTTGTACTCACACCAACAGAACATCCAATGTCTACAATATTTTGAATCGTGACATTTCCTGAATGCTTCATGTGATGTTGTTTGATTGCTTGAACCCAATTCCCACGCATTTCTTGAGTTGCTTCCTCGTTTGATGGAGCATATGGAATAGCTCGTCTTGTCATAGACATGGTTGCCACCTCCGCTTCAGCTGCTGCCTGCCATACACTATTTTTAATTTGTACGGCCAAACTATATTGAAAGATTAAGCTCCTAAGAAATGAATCGGCTATCATAGTTATGTATTTTTCATGGACAAATTAAATCAATGATTCAATAAGACTGTATGTCAATCTTTACACTAGTGTTTTTCTATTTGTAATTTGATCCATATGTTTTAAATATGTTTCATATCATATTTGAGCTGGTATTTAACGCCCAAGCTAATAAGGAGATTGATAGAAAGATTTAATTCACTTATTCTTTGGGGACTCAATTAAAACTTTGAAGTATGGGGACTGATTTAGAATCCGGGCATAGTTTGGGGATGTATGCTGGAATTAACTCCTGTAATCAGCCCATACTTGACCCATAGTTAACCCGAGTTTTAACCCATTTGGAGATTGAACAATCTTGGGCCATTTCTGGATTGATAGTCCAAGAACTTAACCCTAAATTCTATAAACAAGTATTCATAAACTTCTATATCGGTTAAAAGTACCTAATAGATCCTTGTATTATATGGACTGAATCAAATTAATCCCTTCATTATTAAATAGATCAATTTAGTCCTTATACTAATAAAAAATTTTAAATAAATCGAAGTTGTAACAAATGCAACATTTATTATATAAAAGATGTCTTGAAAGTTATTGCAATTCAATTCGAAACAAAATATTTTATTACAAAACTATAAAAACCTTAAAAATATTAACTCATTTAAAGTGTAAAGGTTAAGTCTATTATAATTTGGTCTTATTGTATTATTTTTAATGATATAGGGACTAAATTGATCCA
The DNA here is from genome assembly GCF_007990345.1 of Gossypium hirsutum. Classification (NCBI taxonomy): domain Eukaryota; kingdom Viridiplantae; phylum Streptophyta; class Magnoliopsida; order Malvales; family Malvaceae; genus Gossypium; species Gossypium hirsutum. The sequence continues at coordinate 88,759,466 of NC_053433.1, read as the reverse complement.
TTTAATAATAAGAGGGTAATTTGTTTAAATATTAGATTATAATTTTTGGAATTTGTTGATTGCAAATTAAATACATGGTGAAAGCATTAAAAATAAAACAGGGGAAAGCTAAATTGGATACTTACCAGCCACGAAAGATTGCCCTCGTCATATGCATGAAAAGGACTCAGATAATCTGTACACAATTATATAGCTTTTAATTTGGACTGAATACCTTAAAAATAAACAAATAAATCCCAAGGTTTCATAAATCATTAAAAGAAGATGAGAAATGCATACAATCAGGGTATTGAAGAGAGGTGTTCTGAATGGTTTTGAGCTCCTTATATACGTCCGATTCCAGAATCTCCTTCGTCATCTCCCTCCATGGAATGTTGTTCTTCTCCGCTGTACTGTTGGCATATTGTATTCCATTATTTCATATAGACATATACATCAAAAACACACAGACACAAAAAAAGAAAGAAAGGAAGGAACCTTATTAGGACTTGTCGGGCACCAAGCTTAAGCAGGGAGTAAAAGGGCTTAAATGAAATAAGAGCTTCAACAAGGCGAGAGAAAGGGGTCTCATCTGCCCATTTAGGCCTTTCACGATCTCCCTCCTTGTAGGCTATTGATATAGTCTCCGTCTCAGCCTGATCTGTCATTCCAACATGAACTAAATCTCTTCTTCTGCTTCCCATCCTTCTTTTTGTTGCAGCTGAAGATGCGAGGAAAAGCTTCTCAGAAGACGAACAAGAAGTTGCCCACAGCGCCATTTGTAGATGATTAGCAAACACTTGGAATGAAGGTTACAAATCTGTAATCTATCAGGATTCTGTTTCAATGTGAGTGAGATTTGAGACCAGAAGCAGTTTTGCATTTTCTTTTCTTAACCTGAATTTTCTCACCCTATTGCATAACTCCACGTGGATGATAAGACATCAAAGTTTATCTGCCTGCTTTGCTTCTCCTATAATATTTGTTCTTTCTTCCTTGATAATTTATATGGATAATGACATCAATGACCCCTGTATTTTGGGGTTTGTTTTAATGTGGTACATAAAAGTTTCAAAACATATTCATTAGCTTAATGACAAGGCCAAGCTTGACGGCGAGAGAGATGATGTGGCCGTGGCACTGGTTGATTTCGCCTTCCATCTTGGCAAGGACGTAACCGACGATGAGGCCATTGTAGTCCTTGGCCATGAGTGGGTGTGGTAAAAATACTACTTCATTTGGTAATTCTGGAGAAGGCAAAGCAAGTTGCAAGTTTGCATCATTGATGGTGGCCTTGCATATGGACACCATTGTTTTCTTCGATGGATTTGTTGTTGCTGAATGGAATTAGGGCTTTTGATTTTTTGATTTTATGTTTTATGGTTGAACAAATACGAGATGATAATGAAAATAGAGGTTTGGGTTTTTTCTTTTCATTTTCTACATTTTTTTTCTTCCAAGAGATGACAAGAGCGATAGGAACATGAAGAATTTTAATTTCTACTCTTTTTTTCTTCTACAATAAGAAGAGATGAAAAGAGGGATATGAAAATTTCTTGAAAATTTTTAATCTACTTAAGTATAGGGATTTTATGAGAAATTGGGTTTTTTTTAGATTTTTTGAGAAATTTTTTGGGCAAAATATTTTTAAAACTTTTTATCCTTTTTCTTCTATTTTAGTTAATGAAAAATGCCACATATCACTATTTTATTAGTGTCACAGTAAAATAATAGTGTTAAATTCCAGATTAATTAACAAAATTAAACTTCAAAAATCAAATTAGACATTCCTTAAAATACATAGGCCACTGGTGCCATTATCTTTTTATGATATTGTTTCTATTAATTTGTTGAGTTTTTTAAATTTACAAATTCGACAATTAAATCCACAACATATTACGTGGGTTAGTCAATTAAAATTAATTTTATTAACTTTTTTTTCTAACTCGTTTGTTTCTACAAAGTTGTCGCTACCCATTCTTTTCACCCTTTCACTAATAACTCTTTCTTTTTCTCTCCATTCATTCACCTGTTTTCTTTTTTTTTTTTTTCAATTTGTTAATCTTCACAAATGATAATGTATATTATTATTAAAACTCTACTTGCCACCAATAGTTTCTCTTAGAAAGCGGATGACTCTTCGTCAACTTCTTAATATATTTCTATTTTGAGAGTATTTTAAAATAATAAATGATTTCACAACTCAATTTGGACCTGTGTTGTATTAAGTTTTATATGTTTTTCTTTTTTTTTTTATTCTTTAATAAGTCTTTATTTTTAGAAGTTTTGTATGCTCTTGTAGCACGTTTTTTAATTTTGCTTATGCATGTAACCTTGCTTTTGCAAATGATTCTAAAGATGATTTTGTCGTCCTCTCCCATTTAAGGGATGCTTAATTTTTTTGTCGATTTTTTTTGCCACTTTAGAATATCTAAGGTTGTTTTCTTATCATATTAAGTGTTTGCAATCACTCCAGATATATCATGCTTAAGTTGTAACAGAGTCAATTGTCGACATGTCATACTATTTTATTAATGTTGAGGTTAAAACTTTTATTGTGTTAAAGAATTTCTCTTTTATCGTTTATAACGAATGTTTGTTATTTTTTTCCTCGAATTATATAATCTCAATCATAGAATATATTAATTAACATCCTTTCAAAGGATAAAAAAAAAGCATCAATGATACATAATTTTTATTCAATATTTCATTTTCATTAATGATCTTTGGAGGTTACATTAACCATTCATAACTGTTGCTAATATTTCATTTCCATACATTATCTTTAAATTTACATTTATCATCTTCAAATTTTCATTTTTTTCTGTAAAATCTTCAAATTTTCATTTTCATACATGACTTTTAATAATATTGTATTTTCATTCATTTTTTTTTTAAAAATAACAGCTTAATTCATAAATTGATACTTAAATTATATTGTTTTTCCTCATTTTGTATCTAAACTTTTTTTTGTCATAAATGGTATTTAAATTATTTTTTTCCCAAGTTGGTACCTCCATTAGTTAAACCATTAAATTTATTTTTTAAAAAAAGTTTAACCTATAAATTGATACCTAAAACTATGTATTTTTTTTCTCATGCATCTAAACTATTCTTCTGTTGTTCATTTTATATAAAAATGTTATATCCATAAAATAAAATAAAAAAACCCAACCAATAATAATTTGCCACATTATATAAATTATAAAAACAAATTTTTTATTCTTTTTATTATTATTTTATCCTTTTTTTTCTTTATTCTTTTATAATGTATAGTGATGCTCGAAATTTGCCCTCTTGAGATTGAGATGGTGATGATTAATCCTACGAAATGGTGATGATTAATCCTACTTTCGTACTTCATCGCCTACACGCTCAAATTGACAAGATCAAAAAAATTATTTCATTGTCCAAAACCAATATTTTTTGAACTGAATTGAAACGACCAATTGGACTCAAAATCAATTGGGGGTTCCAGTTGAAAGATTGGGTTGAACCGATTGTCCTGCAAATCAATACAGGTAGATTAAGCTAAACTAATAATAATAATTTAACCAAACCGAGGACTAGTGATTAGATTGCTTCGGCCATTAGTCCAGTTCTAAAGAAATAAAATAAAAGAGAAAAAATAGTACTTTCTTCTCTTTTTTTGCCACATGTTATTTTTGAATTGGTTATCATTTTTAAAAAAATAAACTTAAAATTTTAACTAACAATTGAGCTAACAAAGTATCAACTTATGGGAAAAAATAATTCAAGTGTCACTTGTAACAAAAAAAAAATGTTTGGGTATCAAAATGAAAAAAAAACCATAATTTAGATACTAATTATGGGTTAAACAACGATTGGACAAACAAATGTATCACCTTGAGAAAAAGAAAGTTTAAATACCAAGATGGGAAAAAGGTATAATTCAGGTACTAATTGATGAATTAAACCGAAAATAACAAACTTGTTTTATTTGTTTCCTATTCCTCTTTTTGTGTCTTAATTTGCCTTGGTGTGGTTTTCTTAGTGAAAATAACAAACCAAGGCAGCTGGAAAAGTTGACGAAAGATGCATTAATAAGTTGACGAAATTAAACATATATATGCAACCCAACTCAAAAGTTCAAATAAATACATCTTGCCTTCGAAAAAGCATTTGCCTTTTCTGCTTCAAAAAGGAAAAAAATTCGACTTAAACTTGCGTTTCGATCTAATCTTATGAGAGGATCCTTACAATACTAAGAAAGAAAGAAGCAACAATCAGCGGTTGCCTTAGCCAGGACTGAGCACTGCGATGAGAAGCACTCAGATCTGCAGTATCTGGTCCCATCCCCAGTGTTCCTGTCGACTGAGAAATGCTTGCATTGTTCACTGTCTTGCTGTATTACAAAAATATGCATCCACTCAATTGAATTAGTAGGTATTGTTGTTTTAAACTTTCAATCATTGATTGAGAGTTTCGAAATTCAAATTATTAATAAGCAAAAGCATTACCTGGAAGGAAACTTGCAATTTCCATAGCCTGAAACAAAAAATATATATATAGAATGAGCACTCCATCATCAAATGAAATGAAAGAGTTTATTGGAAACTCTGAAGTCTGAACTCACTAACTGGCCGATATTTAAAAAAAGGAAAAAGAACTCACTAGGGTCTAAAGAAGTGAGAGCAGCATTGTTGGAGAAGGAGCAAGCATCGTCAGTCATGCCGTGCTTCAAGTAGTAGTCATTGAAGGCATAAGACGCCGTTTTCTGGACATCAGAGGGGTCGTAACAGGGTCCGCCTTGCTGGATCCGGCTGCAGTCCGTTCCGCCAGGACCGCAAGCCCAGTCCAGCGCTCCCTGCAGCGCCGCGTCCTCGGCGTTGTTCTTTGCGACACACCAAAGCTCCGTGACCACCGTTCCGCCGCCGTGCTGGGCCAAAGAACGCGGCAGCGACACGAAAATGAGATAGAGAAAGAGAGGAAGGAAGTGATTTTGGGACATGGTAGGAGGGAGAGAGGCGGTTGATGGTTTGGAATGTGCAGGGGATTGAATACTAATCAAAAAGGGAAAGTGTGGGAAGATCGATGGAAAAGCGACCGTTGGGACACTTAAGGGTATAAGTAGTTGGGAGATCTAAAAACAAAAGGCAAAGGCAAAGCAGAGAGGAAAGATCTGGGCTGGGGATACGAAAAGAGTAAAGTTTTTTAAGGCAGGAGGAACCCTTCCGCACCTTGTCGTTTCTTAGCTAGCGTTGCTGTTACCTTTCGCTATTCTATCAATACTACTACCTATATGATATTATTCAAGTATAGGTGTAAATATTAATATATTTTAAACAAATTTATATTTTAGTTTTTCTCATTTTAATTTTTTTTATTAATAATTAATTAAAATATTGCAAATTTTATTAATTGAATTCATGTCAAAAATCTTTACTAATCAATATTTATATATTTCAATTTTATTTTACAAATTGATTCCCACATTGTTCGTATATTGATAATGTCGTTAATTAAATTGGTGTCACAAATCAACTCGACAAATTGTTCGTATATTAATAATATCGTTAATTGAATTGATGTCACAAATTAACTCGAAAAAAACTTAAGATTAATAATTTTTTTTAGATTAAGTCACCGCTCTCCTTATAATTCAATTGTGTTATAAATATTTTATAACTTTTTTTTATTAAAGTTAAATTTTTCTTTCATCAACATGATGACATTTTAATGTGTTATCACTAGTGAATCTTAGCATTAAGTTTTTTTCGGAAGGCTAACTAATTTTTTTTAAATTTTAAGGGTTTTAATCAACATTTAAAAAAAAAAAGTATCTAATTGAAATTTTTAAAAATTTTGATAAGTTTAATAAGAATTTTTAAAAAAATTGAAGGGTTTAATTAAAATTTTCAAAAAACAAAAAAGTGTATAATGAAAATTTTCAAAAACTTTTAGGGGAGAGAGGCTCCTGATCCTCAATTACCATCTACCTCTTCGTGCTATAGAAAAATAGCCATAATAGTAAAAAAAAAAAAGCAATAAGAATGTAGTTAATATTCTTAATCATAATTATTTTTAAATTTATTTTTGTTCACAATTTAAAATATTTTATTTTATTTTATTTTCGTAAATATTTTTATATGTTTTTATTATTAGTTTTAAATTGTATGTTTCATTTTTAATTGAATGTTATTTGTAAAAGTAAATCTATATTCTAAATACATTATTTTCACATATATATACACGTGTGATAGAATTTTTAGTATTATATTTTTATGAAATTTGATTTATTATCAATAATTTTTAAGAGTTCACAAAACTCTTACTAAATCTCTATACTATGTGTGCAAGTTGTAAATTTAATTTATATATTTTAATTGAATTATTTTTAGTCTCTGTATTCTTCAAATTGATCAATTTTAATATGTGCTTTTTGAATTTAAAAATTTTAATCCTAACCTTAATGGCAGCAAATAAATCCATTTGGTTAAATTATACTATTAGCCATATACTATTGTAAAGTTATAGATTTACTCCATGTTCTCTAATTTAATTAATCTTAGTTCCTATATTTTTTGAATTTTGAAATTTTAATGTTGATGCAAACAAAAATTGATAAATCCATTAGTTATTTTTTAGTAATATATGAAAATAGAAAAATAACATGGCATTATTCATATGATAATATGTTTGCACATAAAAATTTGAAAAAACCAGACCTTAATGGCTATTGCCTGCTCAATATTGAAATTTCAAATTTCAAAAAATACAAGGGATAAAAATGAACAAAGTAAAGTATAAGGATTAATTTAAAACTTACGAATAGTATAAAGACTAATAGCTGAATTTAACCATCAATTAAATTATCGGCGCAGTGGGAGGGAAACAAATTTGAGTTGATTTTATTTCTATAGCCTAAAACTTTCATTTGACTTTTTCTCCATGTTCTGTAACGTGATCCTATCAGGCGCTATGTCGGTCACATGGCCATACTGCTTCATGAAGGCCTGTGCTAAGTCCCTCCATTATTTAATTTGGGTGCGACTCAGCTGATTGTACCATCTGGCCGCAGCCCCAATCAGACTATCTTGGAAACAATGAACTAGCAACTGATCATTATCGATATGACCAATCATCCTCTGACAAAACATCGTGATGTGGGCCTTAGGGCAGCTGGTTCAGTTGTATTTCTCAAACTCCGACATTTTGAATTTCGGAGAGAGTACTAGATCCGGAACCAAACTCAACTCTTTAGCATCTATATCACACTGATAATCTACGCTTTCCAGTGCCTTGAACTTCTCCTCCAGCCATTTGTATCAGACTTCTAGCTGCTTTGGGAGTTCTCCTTTTGCCCTCTCTACCTCTTCCATCTCATCAAAGTCAGGGACTGAAGGATTTACCCGATTGTCCTTGGGTTTAGAACATGAGCCCGTCGAGAAATTCATCGGAGCGAAATACCAGCCTGATACTGGGGTTTGATACTGACAGACACCCTTTGCGGTGGTACTAGGGTATTTACTGGGGTGAAACTTGAAAGGTAAGCAAGGATCTCACTATCGTCCTTAGGGTTGACCATAGAGCTCTTCCCTTTTCCTAACCCTTCGAGCAGTAACTGAGTTAGCTGATTCATCATGTCCTTCTGCGATTCTAGCATCTGATCTTTCATATCCTGCTGAATTTTGGTCAGTGACTCTTCCATCTGTGCTTGCAGCCGCTCCTGCATTTCTTTTTGCATTTATTCCAGTTTTTCTAGCTTTTGATCCATGGCTTTGGTTTTTTTCCATGTGTAGTATTGATGTTCCAAGGTAACTTTTTAAAAAAGATTTCTAATTAATTAGGGTTCCTTTGTAAAATTCAATGCACATGATGTGATGTAATGCAAATGCATGAGATGAATGCAAGACTAAAGAGGCGTCAATTCTGATTCAATTTCATTTAGAAAACTTTATTAGAAAACAAAATCATTTACATAAAACAGATCATATATACGACTTTGCCCTAATGCCCAAAGTTTTAACTTTCTTAAGAAGGCAAGCCAGCTCACTACCCCGGTCTGACTCTAACTCATACTTCACACTTAGCACATCAGCTTGAACTGCTAAGGTCTGTAAATGATCAGCCACTTCTTGAATCTGAGCCATGGCTTCGCCCATGATATGATCTCTATCCTTGACCTGGTCCTGCGATCAACGGAGCTGTTTCTTCCACTACTCATTATTCGACTCAAGGAACTCGATTTGAAGTTCACAGTTCTGTAGTGCAGACTCGAGTTCTTCTACCTTCCCTTTCAAATCCTTAATCCTACTCAGGTTGGCTCTTAATTCAACGTCGAAGTCACGACCCCGACGCTGGTGCAGTGCCTTTTCTAACTCGTCCACTCGGGCTACTAACATCTGCTTCTCATCTTGGCCCTCAACCAAGCTCTTTTTTAAGGCATTTTCGTGTGCTTGAGCATCATGGAACCTCTTCTCCTACTGATCAACTCTAGTCTTTTCCTCCTGAACTTCTTGTCGCCACTGCTCTGACGTCTTTCCCAATCCAGCAATTCTCATCGACATCTGAAACTTCTTGTAATCGGTCTTCAAACTGTCTAAGTCCTCTTCGACCTTCCTTTTTCCCTTTCTTAACTTCTCAGCCTCGATTTTCTAAATATCGACATCTAACCTCAAATACATCTTTTCTTCCTCCAATTGTTCTATCTTTTTCCCTAACTTCAAATTTCTCTTTTCAAAGTCCTGTTTTATGATTTCTAACTCGGAAGGAACTACTTGTAGGTATTCTTGCATCGGTCGAGTGCCTTCCTGCCTTGGTCTGAGGATATTATCATTAATTCTTCTACCTCACCAACCATCATATTCAGGGGTTGTCATTAGACCTGCAGTAACTCTTTTCATCCGGCGAGTCTGGTTCCAAGCACTAGAAACCTCCTTAATCTTTTTCTTGTAATTAACTCCCCCATACGTGAATTCAAATTAAGCTAGCCCATGCGTTGCTGATATGAACTGTCTCGATCTGTATTACCTTAGTACGAGCAAAGGAGCATACCCAACGGCTCTCCAAATTTCCAGCAGAGGGACCCAGTCAAAACTCCCACATCGAAAAATAATTTCGTCAGGAACCAACTAAAGAGCTCTCCACTTAATATCCCCCTCTTGGAGATTTTGAAGGAGCAAGATCCAATTTTCTTCTGATATGTCATCTTTCCTGGGCGTGGCTGCTATCTCCTTTAACAGGGAGTAATTCTAAAAAAAACCCGATAAGAAATTTTATCCACCTTCTATAAATGGCTGTGGAACCAAGCTAATAATAATTGCGCACACCCTATAAATCTGCCCTTGCCGGCTCTCCTGCATGCATTTAAAGATCTAAATGTCTCAACCAAGATTGCAGGGACAGGTGTGACTCCTTTGTCAAGTCGGTCAAAGAGATCCGAGACCACTTCATCTATATACCCTAACGCCCTAGGGAAAATCATTAAACCATAGATACTCAAAGCAAAAACGTCAACTCTCTTTTTCGTATCAGGATGTACTAGAATCAAATCTCTCAAATTCCTCCATGAGATGTACTTACATTCCCCCTTTTACTTGACCCTTGTTGCAATTCGCTGCTCACTCATCCCTGTAATATTCATCAATTTTTTTAAAAAGGCTGGGACGTAAGTGGCTCTCGAATAGGCCTTATCGGCTTGGATCCTCGGACAATGAAGTAAATCTATATATTCCTCAATGGTGGGTGTCAAATCTACCTCCCAAAGGTAAAACAACTATAGACAGGATTCCAATACTAAGCATGGGCCCGAAATAAATGCTCGTCTACCTTGATGTCGAGTAATTAAGGCAAATCCCTATAATTACCATAGAACAACTGCTTGGTCTCTTCATCCCACTGGTCCAATATCTTCTTTAATTCTTGAAGATCATTTTGCGTCACACTAATGCGAGTGTAATCACATAATTCTGATGTATACCCCTCGGCTAGACTGTCCCTTTTCTCTAATTGTGTTTTCTCTAACCATATACAGACAGCCGCATTATCTTCCATTTTATCAAGAAATTCGTTCTCCATGACAAGCTCCCTAAATTAGTAATCGGACGTGAATCGACACCTCTTTAAAATGAAATGACATGCAATCATGGCCAAAATAAAACACAAGTCAGTATCATATACCAAAAATGAAAGTCAAAGCAAATGGAAAAAAATGATCAAGAACATATTTGGGTGATTGCTAGAGTTTGGCGTAGTTTTACCTAGGATAAGCTCTTAGGGCTTTCTACATGCGGTTTGGTTCTAAAGAAAAGGGTACCTGAACCAGCAGATTCCTCGGTCCTCACCATTATAAGCTCATACAGACCGAGTTTAGTTTAGGGGAATACATTTCCCTATAGCTACACGGAGGTGAAAACCTCACGAAGACATAGGTACGGATGTATTCCGGAAGCGGTCCACTATCTTGCACGAAGGTGAAAACCTCACAAAAGAAATAGTTTCTCACTCCCACTTAAAAAGGTGTGACCAAATGGTCATGCAATGCAATGCGAGGGGATATAAAAACTCAAGACACAAAAGCATGAATAAAATGACGAAAACCATAATACCAATGAGATGCAATAAAAGGATCGTATGTTAAAAAAAGCCAAAATTTTAATTTTTGGCAAAAGGACAGAAAATAATCAATTTTACGGCTTGACTCTCTTATTGGTCCCCAGTGGAGTCGCCAAGCTGTCGAAACCATTTTTTTATTTGAAAAACGGGAGTCGACTTAAAAACAAAAATGGAGTCGCCACCGATCTTTTTTTGAGATGTGATCGGATCACCTTGAGATTGATTATTTTAATAAAATCTTTTGTTTTATTAAAACAATGATTTTGGGTCTACGAAATTTGAGAAAAAGGGTTTGGGAGTCGGTTACGCACGAGGAAGGGTTAGCACCCTCGTAACGCCCAAAATTGGTACCTAATTGATTAATTAATGTCTTAATGTCAAAAATTTGAAAAGATTTTAGAATACGATCCTTTTATTTAAGAAGACTTGAATAAATTAAATTGAATGCTAAGACCCTCTTATCTCAAAGAAATAAAATGTCACACCCAGTGAGTTAGGATACAATGTTTCAAACCCTCGAAATTAAGCTTGTCTTTTAATTTTCAAAACTCATGCACTTAAGCTTAAAAAGGATATCCGATTATTTGGGTCAAATGAAAAATCAGAACACAATAAGTTAGGGCTCAATCTTTCAAAATTTCAAATACAGAATTTGGCCTTTGTTTTTAGAAATCCTTACCTCGAGAAAACAAAGTGTCATATCCAATAAGTTAAGACACAACATCTCGAATTCCCGAGAATAAGCTTTTATTTGAAACCCATTTGTTTTTTATTTAAGAAAGGGTACTCGATTACTTAGATTCGACGAGAAAAATCGGAACCCAGTAAGTTAGGGCTCAATCTTCTCGAAGTTGCCAAATACCAAGTATTGCCTTATTTTGAAAACTTTGGGATAAAATGATTTTAAATGTTAAACGATATTAAATCACGACCTTTTAAGCAAATAAAATGCAATGGAATAATAGTGTACAATGCTAAATAATAATTCATAACACAATGCTACCCTATTGAATCGCAAATAACTAATAAACACAAACCAAGAATTTCAATACACATAATAGCAATAACCACATAACATGTTGTCTTATGCAAATACTAAAATTAATATTCAAAGACTAATAAAAACAATTTTAAAAGAAATATGAAGCAAATTAACATAAATAACATGTAACAGGTTTTTAAATAATGATAAGTAAATTTAAAATAAATAGTATGAAAAATAAAAAATAGAAATATGAAATCAACTATATACAAAATAATAAATTATATGTATAAAAAAAGAAACGGGTAGACATGTACAAGTTTGAAATGAATCGTAAATAAAAAGAATACATAATATGTAAAATAATAATATATAAATAAATTTTAAAATAAGTATTATGTAAGAAGAAATTTAAAGTAAGTACTATACAAAACAATATATAATGTAATAATATAAAAATAATTAGATTAAGGATATAGTAATAATAATTGTGATAATACAATAATAATAAGGAAATAGAAAATAACAATGATAATGTACTAATAAGAATAATAATAATATAAAAATGATAATAATAATAGGGGAGAAGATAATAATAATAATATATTAATAGGAATAATTTTAAAAAATAATAGTAAAAATAATTTTAATGAAAAGAATAATAAAAGTAAAAAAAATAATGCAATAGTAACATATAGAAATAATGAATACAATAATAATATTATTAAAATAATAATAAAAATGCCCAATTAATCAATTAAATGATAAAGTAGCAAAATAAATAAAAAAAAGGACCGAATTGAATTTAAAACGAAAGTTTGGGGCGAAATCAAAAATAAATAAAAGGGGAAGGATCGGATTGTAACGTGCGAATGAAGTAGAGGGACCGGGAAAGTAAATATCCCCTCCCTCCAAAACTTATCACCTTGCGCGGGGCCAAATTAAAACAGAAAGAAAATTATAGGGCCAAATTAGAAATAAAGAAAGTTTAAATTGCAAAGCTCCAAAAAAGCAGAAGGACTGAAGTGGCAAATAGCCCACTAATGAAAACACGTGGATCCTCCCCGGGTCGAGTCACGTGCGCGGGTTGTGTGCCTAAACGGCGTCGTTTTGATGCTTATTGCTTTAAGCCAAAACGACGTCGTTTTGGTATTACTATGTAAGCCAAGTTTTGTACCAAAAAAACATTTGAGCCCTCTTTTAAAAAAAAACTTTAAACCCTCTCCTCAACTTCTCTCCACCCTCTCATCCTTCGGTCGAAACTCCAGAAACAGACCACCACACGCGTCGCCGTTGCCAGCCGACGTGGACTTTCAAAAAGGTAGGTTTTTTTTAAAAAAAAAAAAGGAAAAAAAAGAAATAGCTATATATATATGATTCGAAAGGAAAAAAAATGAAGAAAATAAAATAAAAGACTAAAAAAAAATACCCTTGACGTTTAGATCTTGCTTCTTACCTGCTGTTCTTAAACTATTGAGCTCGTTTTTTTGTACTCAAAAAGTATTCTTGTATTGCTTTTGTATTCAATGTATTCATAAAAAAAAAGTCCCATTTACAATTGATTTTCAAAGGCTTTTATAGCATTTTTTACAACCGATTTTCTACATGTTTGCAGGTGCATGGGCGAGCAAGCCACTGACGTGGCGTGGTGGAGCGGTGCACGTTATGCGAGGGAGGCATGGGCACGAGGGGCGGCTTGCCTAGGGTTTTCTCCTTTTTGCTGAAACAAATTTTAAGTTCTTGGGCTGAAAATTTGGGCTAGGGTTTAGTTGTGTTTGGGTTTCTATTTTTTGTATCTTGGCCTGTAAATATATATACTTTTATTTCTGTTTATTTATTTGTGGATCATGGGCCGGACAATTTTGGCCCATTACAATCGGGTTTTTTACTAATTTAATACAAAAAAAATACTAAAATAATACAAACATAAAATTATGTACCAAAATGGTACATGTGGGGTGGTACCGCCTCTGGCAGAGGTGTGACCACCCTGCCTCTACCACTAACTTTAAAAAAAACAAAAACAGTTAAAAAAAACAAAATTTGTAACAAAAAAACAAAAAATGATGTGATAGGACAGGGCCTGTCACAAGCAGCACAGGTGGAAGGCCTGCCGCAGGTGGCACCGATGGTAGAGGTGGCAGAGGCGGCACCGGGATGATGGGACTCTTCATGCAGGCTGTTTGTTTTTTCTTTTTATGGTCTCCAAAGTTCATTTTGCTTGAAAGAAGGAAGAAAGAAGAAGAAGAAGAAAAGAAGGGAAGAAGAAAAAAGAGAAGGAGAAGCAGGCGACACTAGTGAGGGAAGAAAAAAGAAAAAGAAAAAGAGAAGGAGAAGAAGAGGGAGGGAAGGAAGGAAGGAAAAAAATGTTTTTTTTTTTATAAATTGAGTAATTAATGTTAATTTAAGGAAATAATTTATTTATTTTAGTTGTTATTATTATTATTGCTGATTGATTTTGATTTAATTTAGATTTAATTTTTAAATTTATTTTTTGCAAGGTATTATTTGGTTAAAAAGAGATATTAAGGTATGTTTGTATTTATTTATATTTTCATTAATTCATAATTTATTTTTAATTTTTATTGAAGTAAAAAAGCCTATGCATGTTATGTACAAAGAATATTTTATTATTATTTTATATAATTTATTTGTTAAGTGTGTTTTAGGTTGATTAAATATATTTTTTTATGAAATTTATTTGGCATGTTATATTCTGATTATATATTTTTTTTATTTTTTATGTGATGGGGTTTTTTTTTACAAAAATAAAATAAAAAATAAAATACTAAAAAAATATCTTAATGAAAAAATAAAATACGAAAAGAAATAAAATACGAAAAATAACTTTTTGGGGAAGTGGTGCTAGCAGGTTTTTTACTAAAATAATATAAAAAATAAAATACGAAAATAATATATTTTAAAAAATAAAATCCAAAAATAAAAAATACAAACAAAGGGCCAAAATCAGAGTTTTTTACTAAATTAATATAAAAACACTAAAATAATATATTTGAAACATTATGTACTAAGCTAATATAAAAATAAAATACGAAAATAGTATATTTTAAAAAACAAAATCCGAAAATAAAGAAAAAACCAACAAAGGGCCAAAATCACCGAACAAAAAAAATTAAGAATATTGCAACATAACCCCTCATTATTTTCTCATCTTTTTATTTCCCAAGGAATTTAATTACATATTATAATATATTTTAAAATAATAGTAAACTACTTATCATGTTTTTTAATTATTATTGCATCACTCACATTATTATTAAATAAAAATTAATTTAAAATATATTGAACAACATGCCGGGTATATTATATATATATATTATATTTTAAACCAAAATATTTTACTTATTATTATTTTAAAATAATAATATTTGTATTTGAGTTGGATGTATATTTTTTAATATAGTATAGCAAAAAATATGTTGTCGAAAAAACTGTTTGGTTTTTTTTTATAATCAAAAGCAATATATAAAATTTAGTTATTTTGATAAATATTTAAAATCCATCAAACATTGAAATTAATAACCGAAATTTATTTTGAAATTGTAGGCATTACAATTGTTTCATTGATTACGAAAGATCCTCACATATCTGACACAATTAATAATATGGTAATATATTGTTATTTGTTAATCACGGGTTCCATTAAAAAAAGATCTACGTAATTTATGGAAATAAATTATGTTATTATAACTATTTTCTGTAATTTAACGCAGTCAGGGTCCGTACCGCGCATTAAGGGGCCGGGTGAGTGGTTTAGGATATTCCCCGGATGCACGACTGATGCTCTACTTGGAGCTAGCTGGATTCGAGTCAGCAGCATTGATCCGAACGTTTGATTTGCGGTACGATTTAATATCCGCATGGGTCGAGCGTTGGCGCTTGGAGACCCACACTTTTCATTTGCTGTGTGGGGAGTGCACTATCACTCTAGAGGATGTTGCATTGCAACTTGGGCTCCCAATCGACGGGAGTGCCATAACAGGTGTAAGTGCGATAGCTGAGCCGATTTTTTCGGGTTTGAAATTTACATGGCTGAAAGCCAATTTTGAGCATTTATCAGTTAATGCCACTGAAGAAGAGTTGATATGCTCAGCTCGAGCTTACATTATTCATATTATAGAGGGTGTACTAATGCTCGATACGAACAACAACAGGGTTCATCTCTAGTATATACCTCTATTAGCTGATTTGCGTAATGTTCACTCGTATAGTTGGGGTTCTGCAGTTCTGGCTATGTTGTATCATGACCTTTGTGGGATGACAAAGCCTGATGTTGTAAACATAGGCGGATGCCTTGTATTGTTGCAATCATGGGCTCTTTATCGAATGTCATTCTTGGCATTGGTTAGTCACCAACCATACGTATTTCCAGTAGTTAACAGGTGATAAAACTTAACTTGTTATTAATTGACAATTTCTTTATAATGATACTATTCTAACGATACTATATTTACTTGAAATTTATTTTTGTAGATGGAGTATTTATCCGGGTATTGGGAGGTCGTACACTGTCTCGATATATCGTCTAATGATTGAACAACATGCCGGGGAAGGGGTAAGCTATTCCAATATTCGTGACATGTAATTACTTTGTATATCTTAATAAAACCGTGTTAAATTTTAACCATGATATTAATCGTGCAGTTTATATGGATGCCATATCGTAGATCGAAAATTGCAGCTATTATACCCTCGTCTGCTTACATTCATTCTCAATTGTGGTGCGCTATTATACCCTCGTCTGCCTACATTCATTCTCAATTGTGGTGCACTAACGCACTGATTATCAATTTGAATATAGTCGAGTGGTACCACGGGGATCGAGTACTACGACAGTTTGGTTGCATCCAGTATATCACGGATCCGTCAATGCAGGTGGGGAAGGTTCACAGCATCAGCAAGAGAGGAAAACATGGAAGTCATTAGAGGGTTGTGCATCGAAAATATATTGCGGTGTGGGATAATCAGATGGCTCGAAGACCTCAAATGGATATGTCTTCCTATTTGCAACCATCGTTAGAGTACGTACAATGGTACTCTAGTATGGGAAAGCCATATTTACTTGGTGGGCAGTCAACTGTAGTCGCCCCGCACGTGCAATGACCTGGGGTATACAAGCCAGTGGTCGATATAGAGGCCAAGCCAGAGCCAGATCCTGAGCCAGAGCCCGAGCCCGAGCCCGAGCCACAGCCGGAGGTCAAGTCTGAGCGATCGCATTCACATTCGGCTGATGGTTCTTATCATCTGGATTTGTCAGGCAATGACTATTTTCCAAGCTCTTCAGGGGGCAGATACCATTACGGGTTTGATATCTTTGGGTAGTATTTACCGCAGTACAGCACTACCCTTGACCCGTATCCACCGCAGTACTCCACTCTTCCTATGTTGTATCCACTGCAGTATGGCACTCCTCCAGGCTCAAGGTCATCGATGCCATTCGAGCCATATGATTTTTCTTCCATGTCTCAAACACCTTCACTTGCCACTGAAGAGGATGTTGGTCGTCGCAATCACCCACAACGTGAATGTCGACCTCCCTAAAAATATACCCCTAAGACCACACTATCGAACCATCAATTTTAAGGATTTCTTAGGTTTTGATATTAAAAAGTTTGTATTTTTTTGTATATATTTAATTAGATTAATTGGAACTTTAAAAATTGGAACAAAATTTGACCATAATGTAAATTAGATTAATTTGGACATTTTGAACATTAAAACACTAAAACTTGTAACAAACTTAATCTTGTAATATAAATTAAATACATTACAACATTAATCTAATTAAAACAAACTTTGCAATATAATTTTTTATATAAATTAAATACATTACAACATAAGCTCAATTCCTACCTGATCGTGACGATTGTCTAACATGATAGTTTCGCTATGGGCATTTACTCCAATTATGACCAGCTAACCTGCATAATCCACAACTCTTACTGTCAGATTTCTCCCTAATATCCATTTCATTACGAATTTTGGATGATTGTGGACGACCTCTCGGATTTCTGTGTCGCCCTCTGTCTAGGACAAGTTCGAAAATCGTCGGAGGCACCTCCCACGTAGACAGGACAGGCAGGACGGGGAACTTATTTTCCCAGACATGCAACGTGCGCTCGAGTGTGTACACATTATCGACAAATTGTTCAACATTAAAGTTCACTTTAGCACACGTTGCCACGACATGCGCACATGGATAATGAAGTGCTCGAAATCTCCTGCAATCACATTTTCTGTTTCGGAGATCAACTCCATAGGTGGTATACCGGGTTGACGACCGATGGTCTCTGCAACTCAAAACATTTCAAGGTGTTGTGAATATATTTCTACATTCATCGACCTCGCCATCCGACGGTTTGCAAACATTGCATCCTTAATATCTTCAAAAAACACATGTCCTGCCTCCATTTGTTGACTTGTTGCCGAGCCTTTCTTGGCATCAAAGTAGCCAACCTGTAGAATATAGTCGAGAAGACAGATGAAATCAGAAGATGTCATGTTTTCAACAACACAGCGTCGACCTCTTCCACTAAGTTTGTGGTCATTTGAGCATACGAAAGCCCTCGTCAAAAATTTGAGTCCATTATCATGGCTCTATTGTACCCAACCACTGTCAGAAAGATGTGTTCGTTTGACTCTCCATGTCACTCTCAAATCTCGTCATTCTTTTGCGAAAAATATGTGGCTCTAACTCGTACGCTATATATGTATTAAGAAAAGAAAAGTTACAGTAGCTCGATAACATAAAACATTACAACTTATTTTGAAAAGATAAGGTTAGCCGCAATGTGACGGATGTAGTAAATGGATCTCTATGGCACACCGGAATGCCTAATTTCGGAAATTAATCCTTTCCTTCTATCGGAGATGATGCAAATATTATCGTTGCTAATAACATACCTCCGCAGGTTGGTAAGGAAGAATTCCCAAGATTCACTATTCTCCTCATCTATGATGGCAAATGCTATCAGGAGCACGTTCTTATTATCTCCTTGAGTAACTGCAAGGAGTAGGATTTGTGTATATTTTCCATGTAGCCAGGTCTAGGGGTGAGCAAAACTCGATTCAACTCGAAAAAATTGAAAAAAATTCAAATTTCGAGTTAAACGAATCAAGTTATTCGAGTTATTCGAGTCAACTCAAATTTTTTTTCGAATTTCGAGTTCGAATCGAGTTGAGTTTTTGAATTCGATTAACTTGAATAATTCGAATAATTCGAATATCAAACTATAATATTTTACATTTTTACCCCAAACTCTCAAACTTTTTACTTCAAAACTTTTACCCCTTCTCACTTTCCCCCCAAAACTTTTACTTCCCTTCCATCCCAACCCCCCAATCTACCCAAAATCCATTTCTCATAAAAATTTTACTCTCCGATTTACTTTTTCTAAAAATTTTACTCCTAAAAACCCTTAAAACTTTTTATTTTCTCCCAAAATTTTTTCTCCCTCCCACTTTCCCCCTAAAATTTTTACTTCCTTCACATCCCACCTTCCATCTACCCCAAACTAATCTCCCCCCCCCCAATTTTTTTTAATATTTTTCCTCCAAAATTTTACTCCCCCTATTTACTTTCCCTCAAACTTTTATTTCCCAAAACTTTTTATTTTTCCCCTAAACTTTTACTTCTCACCCTTTACTCTCAAATAAAAATTCAAAATTATCCAAAAAAATCATTAAACATAAATAGTAATAATTTTATTTATATCTATTATTTATATTATTAAATTAAATTTCACATTTTATATTATTTATATTATTAAATTGTTTAGTCATATTAAATATTTATATTAAAATTGAATTATTAATTATGCCATTAAATATTGATGTTAAAATTTTATATTGGTATTAATTTCACATTTTATCTTTGAAATAACTTTTATTAAAAAATTATATTTTTACATTTAATATATTTTTTAATTTCAAAATACATAGTGTATGTAAAAAATTAATAAATAAATTATGAGGTGATGAAAGTTAATAAAAATTTTAGTTAAAGTGGACAAATTTTATTATGATGGGTGACAGTGGTTACAAGGACCCAAAATTATTTTTTAAAATTTAACTCGAACAAATATATTCGATTCAATTCAGTTCGAATTCCATCTCACTAACTCGATTTGAGAAAATTTCAAATCAAATTAGGATGATAAAATATGATTCGTCAACTCGATTAACTCGAAAAGTTTTCATTTGATTCGGTTCGATTCGATCGAACACTCACCCCTAGCCAGGTCCCATCCACTTGCACAAACGGCTTGCAGTGGGGAAATGCCCGTCCATATGGATTAAACGTCTAGAACATCTAATGGAAAATTGTTTTTCCTAGTTGTAGTTGATCATTCGGGTCGTAATAAGGTCGTGTCTGTAACTCAATGACAGTCCCCTATACGTACTCTCGCATAGCGATTATCTGTCCCTGTAGCTAGTTATACGACGCATCGAAATCCCCATACAATTGCTCCATTGCCAACTGTTTAGCTATCCACGCCTTTCGATATATACTCGATACTGAAATCGTGCCTACATTTCGACAATCAGAACCGAAACTTTAATGGTTGGTATGTCCTTCACCATTGGCATGATACACGTACAGATTGTTTTAGAATCAAGTTTTCGATAATCTTTTGTCATACGTATTGATGTACATGTGTGAGGCTCAACAAAATTGCGTATCTCTCACATCTACGAATTTTGAATAAATGCAGCTTGTACCCGCCAATTGCAGCCTTCTGCCAACTTTCAACACTCCTCAATATATAATGTCGGTTTAGACAATGCAACTTTGTAATCCACTGATATATTCATGCTATACCAATTAATAGTAAATACACACTCTTCTTTACTTTCGAATCTCTGGCCTACAAACAACTCCTCAGGATTGAAATTTATGGCCAGCCAGTGAGTAGAAAGTATTTTAGAGTACTCTGGAAACTTAGCTACATGCGCCGCGTTGGGGTCTATGAGCGACATGTGTGTCCCAAGATTATTGTGTATCACAATACGTCGCATCTGGTTCCTGACCGAAGACGCATTAATATTTTAATCGCCATTCACGTCTTCATCTTCAATATCATCAGACGTATCATCCACATCGGGATCACTATCACTATCGACCTCTTGATCACAAGGATCACTACTATCGTATCCATCATCACTAACCACATCAATATCCAGTGTAACATTAAGATCGATATTGATCCCATGTATAGTCGATACACTATCAACGTACGATATTGGAGTCACTTTGCACGGTTTTTGAGCATGTTCTTCACCATATGCAGTGAGATCTTCATTTTGCTCCATACCGGCTAACTCAGTAAATAAGTGAATTGGTGCATTTTTGTCACTCTCATTCCCACAGTAAAGAATGATCATTGTCTCCACATCTTCGTTTTTTACAAGTTCCATTTTGGTGAATTTAATAGGACTTGTCGAAACTGAAAACTTGTAAAAAAGTTTCGAGATCCTTCTCCCACAACGTCTAACAATTTTTGCGTTAATCCTTCCCTTCATGTCATCCAACGAGACATTTCTATTAAATCTCATTGCTATTTGTTGCCGATATTCAAATATGCATCCAGTGATTGTTGTCAAGATAATTCCATCAAAATAAATGCATACGAAAAACTGATTATCCATCTTCAATACTCAATCTATTAAAAAGATAAACAAAATTTCTCAAAATAATTTCGAACAGCAAATAAATTACTTAAATAAAAAATTAATTAATCAATATGCAATTGATCGCGATTTTCGTGACAGGTAAGTTTTATATATTTATAATTAATCGTTCTTGAAACTAACTATTATCACAATGTAGGAAAGTGTACCTATTGAACAGTAATATAGTTTTAGCAAGACCAGATTGTCGAACCCAAATGAACTAAAAGTACTAGTAATACTGTCTTTTTATTATCTAGCCTAAGAATAAAGGGTTTTGTTTTAACTAACTAATTATCTAAACTAAGAATTCACAGAAAATAGAATTGGGGAATTACTTTTGAAAAAATGATTGAATTAAGACAATACATAAAGAAGAATCCACCTAGACTCTACTTGTTATTCTGACTCTGAATCGGACGATTTATTCATTTAACTTGTTCCGTAGAGATCCCTAAGTTATGTTATTATCCCTATTCAAGACTAATAACGTCTAATCCCTAGATTGAATAATTGAGACTTTTCTCTAATTAACACCCTAGAGTTGCACTAACTCGATCTATGGATCCCCTTATTAGGTTTCACCCCAATCCGGCAAAATCTTGTCACCTTATCTCTAGACGTGCAATCAACTCCACTTAATTATGACAATTGTACTATTAGACAAGTTCTATTCCTCATCTGAATAAGAGCCTATCTTGATTCAATATCCTAGGATATCAAAACAAGAATTAAGAACACATAATTAAGAACAAGTTAAATATTTATCATACTATTCAGAAAATAATAACAAGATTCGTCTTAGGTTTCATTCCCCTTAGGTATTTAGGGGATTTAGTTCATAACTAAAAAGGAAAGCATCTCAAAAGAATAATGAATACAAAACATAAAGAAAACCCAAAACTCCTGAAGGGAAATTGAGGGGAGATCTTCAGTCTTGATGGTGAATCCGGATTCTGAGATGGATCAATTGGCTTCCCTTGAGCAGTTCCCTACCTCCTTTTCTCCGCGTCCCCTTTTCTCTTCCTTTAGGGTGTATTAGGCTTTAGAATGCCTAAAAGCCCTCAAAATTATCCTTTCCTGAATTGGACTCAACTTGGGCTCGGCAGGGACACGCTCGTGTGACACGCCCGTGTGCGATTACTTCAGGCCGTGCTCGAGCTTGTCAGAATGGCACGGGCGTGTGTTCTACCTGTGTGAGTCGTACTTCGATTCTGCCAAATTGACACGGCCGTGTGGTCTACCCGTGTGAGGAAGTCCAAGCTGTGTTAATTTCGTACGTTGGCCCATTTTCTCCGTTTTTGGCTCATTTCTCGTTCCTTTCTCTCTCCTATGCTCACCTAAGTATAAAACATGAAATTAAGGCATTAGGAGCATCGAATTCACCAATTCTAAGGAAAAATCATCCATAAAATGTGTTAGGCATGGGGTAAAAATATGTATAAATTACGGTTTATCAAATACCCCTACACTTAAGATTTGCTTGTCCTCAAGCAAAATTCTCGACTCATAATCAAAAAAAATTCTTCTCAACTTATAATTCTATCGATAATATTTCAAAATAATCCATAGGTAATCATACATTGAAAATTCAACTGAAAGAACATTAAAGCTTCAAACATTCCAAGTTGAGTATTTAATCACGCAAAACTTAGGCATCTCCCCTTATTTAAGTGGTTACCTCGCTTCGAAACCTCACAGAGTTTAACATCCTCACTAAAGATTCACTCAAATCACTTAAAGTGTTTAAGGACAATGAAAGTAACACTTATCAGTCAGTATGAAAAGTTATTACCATAAGCTTGCATGAAAATCAAATATCCGCCACTATAAATTGAGATGAGACATCAATCAAAAGGTCTTTAGAGGGTTGTAACGTGGCTTTGGTAAGGGGGTGTGGTCACAAGCTGAAAGAAACGATTAGAATCGAGATTGAGCTGAAAAATCACTTAACTAGAAAAAGATTTAATCATCACTTGCATACAACAGAGCTTCTTCTCAGAATATGGAATTTAAATACTTAAGCTCAAAAACAAAAGATTACTACTAATATGTATACACTTTTTTTTAAGAACAAGTTAAATAACATAGACTAACTATTAAGAACAAGACATAGCTGAACAACTATTTCAATTCAAATGTCGACAAAAATAGAGATCAAATTTAATTTAGGGGATTTCAACAATAATAGGTTAAGGGTTAATATTAAGGGTAATACAAGAAATGGCTTGTTAGCTCAACGGAGTTTACTAAGGGTTAATCGTGGAGGTAGGCTTTTCATGACATGAGTGAGTTAATCCTAAGTGCCTTAATCATTTTGACATATCAAATCAAATGGTGTGGTCTTGACATGCATAATCAAGCAAGTTCTAGAATAACAGTTTAATACTGACGTACTCAAAGTAATAATAAAAGTGAGCATGAAAGAATTAATAGATGCTCAAAAGGCTAAAAAAATCTCACAAAAATTATGGCTTTTTAGATGTTTAAAACTTGTGAATTCCAACTCAAACTAATACCTAAACTTTGGGGAAACAACCTAAAATTTTAAATTCTTAAAAATAAACTTATCATGCTTGATTCTCTAATGTCTTAAAGTTTAAACAATCAATGCATAAATGCCTATGTTTTAATTCAAGATATATCAATAAAAATCATAAATCAATCAAAATTTATCCTAAATATGATACGGGAGCTTTTTAAGAGAACAAGGCAGTCATTCAGG
Source organism: Gossypium hirsutum (assembly GCF_007990345.1). Taxonomy (NCBI): domain Eukaryota; kingdom Viridiplantae; phylum Streptophyta; class Magnoliopsida; order Malvales; family Malvaceae; genus Gossypium; species Gossypium hirsutum. Next base: position 88,735,512 of record NC_053433.1, on the reverse strand, counting down.
GATTTTTCTGATAATGAAATGAAAACCCCCCTCACACTTAGGATGTACATTGTCCTCAATGTACAAAGATAGAGATTTTGACAAATGTAAGTGTAAGTTCATAAGATAGGGAGAAAAGTGAAACTTCCTGAGTGATGAATGAATTTCCTTGAACTGGAGTTCCGGAGAATAATCGGCGTGAGGGTGGAGGAGGATACTCCGGCAGTGGTAGAGGTTCATTAGTCCATAAGTCTTGCGCTAAAAGAATATTATATCTGAAGTTGGTTACGATCGTGGTCGAGCAGGACATGGCAGTCATGGAGAACCTTTTTCAGTGGAGTTTCGAGTCCCTGAGTAATGTGAGCTTTTGAGCTTTTTATAACTGTGATAGCATCAGGAACTCTTTTAGAAATATATAAGGAAGAGTGATTACTCTGTAGGAAATAGCCGAAATTCAAAATTGTTAAATAAAAATTATAAAACCTAATAAAAATAAGATGAAAGAAAAATAAAATGTAGTCTTAAAATAAAATAAAAGTAAAAATATAAAATAATAAATTAAAGTTTTTAAACATCTTCATCGCTATATGGTTCGCGAGGTGGGGGTGGCGATGAGATGTGGAGGTGCTGACAGATCTGCTGTAGAGTAGCATCAATGTTGTCAAATCGTTGAAAACACTGCTGCTCGAATCGAGTTAGGCGCTCAGAAATGTCAGCATATGAAGCCGTCGCATGAACTGGACCAGAGAGTGGTGGTGGCTGAGACGGTGGGTCCTCGTGCTATAGGGGGACATCATCAGTAATAACCTCGAGGGCCTCCTCCTCGGTAGATTGGGTAAGACGATATTGAGGAGGGTAGGTTCCTCGGGCTTTTCGATCATTCTCATGCTGAGCATGCTCGAGATGTCTTGTGGAGACATCTGGCCAATGAGGGTCAAGAATAATTCCTGGGCCGCGGTGTTGAGGATCCCGAAGTGTCAAGCCAACCGAGTAACATAGGGGCCAATGGAGATGATCCCCTTCCTATGCCGCTCCATCTGATGTTGAATGGTGAGGGCAATGAAATGGGCAAGGTCGATGACGTGCCTGTGTTACATACACCATAGAAAGTAGGCTTCGTGAGTGTTGACGACGATAGTGCTCTTTCGTCTTCCTTTTAATGTGCGAGCTAAAATGGCGTGTAAGTACCTCAGAGATGGAGGGATAGCTGATGCCTTGGAGCGGCTAGAATTATAGGTGGCTGAACCTGGTACTAGTGCGTCCCAACACCGTGAAGGAGAACGATGGATATGGCGGTTGAGAGTATCTAAGTCATTCTCCTCCTTGAACTCCTCCGTATATAAGCCCAGTGCAGTACCGAATTCTGAGACGCTAAGCTGGCGGACTAATCTGCCTAGGTGAAATTACACTGTGCCGGGATCATCGTAGTTCGTCATTACGGTCTGGAGATGAAACGTTGAGCATAGTTCTATCGTGAGCTCGAGATATGTTGGCTCGATGATTCTAAAGAAAATCTCCCAAGGATCGGTGGTTAGGAGGGCCCGAATTGCATCAGCCAACTGAACTTGTTCTACTGCAGTCCAGTCGATGCAACGGCCCGCAATTAGAAGTCGGGCCTAGAGTATTTGGAAAAGTTCTTCTTGGGGCCTGATGGGGAATTGCAGGAAAGGGTGGTGAATTTTTGCAGTAGGACCCGAGGAAGATGACGTCCCAATCCTTTTATTTGAAATAGGGACAGTGGTCTTCTTTCCTCGTGAAGACAACATTGTATGCCTGCAATATAAAGAATAATGATAGTAGGTAAACGAATTTGAAAAGGAAAAAAAAACCATAAATTTGAACTAACAATTTCAGCCAAAACTACTAAGACTAAGCAAACTCAACCAAAATAATCAATTTGATAGCCTAATCTCATGACATTGGCATGGTAATGAGCATAGTAATGTCATGGGTATGCGATTTGCCTAATAACTCGATTTAACACGAAATGTATGATAAATAACCTAAGAATGCAAATTAACTGATAGAATAATGAGCAAAATGAAAAATAGTATCAGAAAAATGAAGATTATTTTGATAATAAGCATTAGAAGTAAGTAAAATAGAAGTAAAGGGAGTAAACAAACGCTAAGGGAGAGAGATTAAATGTCAAAAATAGAGTGGGAAGCGGCACACGGGTGCGGCAAGGAGGGCGTATGGACTTGTAGCGGTTAAGGTTAGGGTTTTTGGGTGAAGAAGATAATGAATAGTGTAGTCTATTTATAGATTTTGGGGCACACAGCCAGGGAACACGCCCGTGTTCCTCAATTTTTGCCCGTGTGACTCACGAATTTTGAATTTGGACGCGTCTGACATTTTGTAAACGACTGTGTCCCTTGGGCGTATGGGTGCACACAGCTGTGTCTGGCTTCGTTCATTTCTCCCATTCTTGTGTATGTAGGCCCACGCCTGTGTTAATTTAACAGGTTCGCCCACAGTTACTTGGCACGGGCGTGTCACACGCCCGTGTTAATTTGATAGGTTTGGCCACGACTTCAAGGCACGGGTATGTCACACACCAGTGCCGTTTTGGCAGGTTCACCCACGACCATGTCGCATGGCCGTGGTGATTTGTCGTAGCCCATGTTGAGGAAATCTTCGTCCTATTTTGACACGGTTATAAGTACGTTCGTGTGCTTGGCCGTGTTTGTGTGGTAAACCTGGATTCAAGAGCTCCGTTAGTAAGTTAAGTGTTAAACACTAAAATTGAAAGAAGTTAATACAGTTAGTGCTCGGGTTGCCCCCCGAGAAGCGCTTATTTATAGTCTAAGCTCGACTTACCATTCCATTGAATGGCCATGGTGGTTGGAGGAGTTTATACTCCTCATTCCTGCTATCATTCTCATCAAAATAAGGTTTTAGACGGGTGCTGTTTACCTTAAAAGTGATGAACTTGGGATGACTTACCTCGACTGTACCGAATGGGAAAATGCTAAGTATCGTAAGAGAGATTTCTTTATTCAGTTTGGTAGTGACAATGTGAGGATCTGCGACATCTAATAATACTTTATCTCTAACCTTAAGTTGATTTGGAGAGGTATTGAGCTCGTCCTGGCGTAGTTTTGGTTTATCGTGTGTTCTCGGTTTATGCGTCTGCCATTCATCTAGCTCCTTGATTTGTAGCCTTCGATCTTCATGAATAAGTCTTCTGCTACTGCTTGAGAATGACTCATGTACTTCCTTTAGACCCATTTCTTGCAAAGTAGGTTGCACCATATTGTCAGTTTTAGTAGAATGGTTTAGACGACCACCTTCAATTTCCGATGTGTTGCCAGAATTGCGAGCTTGATGGGTGATTGTTTCGTCTCCCACACTGAGTGTGAGCTCACTTGTGCCAACATCAATAATCGTTTTAGCAATTGCTAAAAAGGGTCATCCTAAAATCAAAGGAATGTTGCGATCCTCCTCTATGTCTAGAAGAATGAAGTCAACGGGAAATATAAATTTATCGATTTTAACTAGCAATCTTCAATAATACCCTTAGGAAATCTTATAGTTTTATCTTCTAATTGAATGCTCATCCTAGTCTGTTTGGGCTTCCTAAGACCTAATTATTTGAACATTTTGTAGGGCATGACGTTAATACTAGCCCCTAAATCAGCTAATGCATTATTAACATCTAAAGTACCAATTAAGCAAGGAATCGTAAAACTCCCTGGATCTTTTAATTTGTTGGGTTGTTTATTCTGTAGAATAGCTGAGAAAACTGCGTTTAGCTCCATATGCGACGCCTCGTCCAACTTCTGTTTATTTGCTAAAAGCTCCTTTAAAAATTTCATTGCGTTTGGCATCTGCGATAGAACTTCAATAAATGGTAAGTTAATATGTAATTTTTTTAAGAGTTTAAGGAATTTACAAAATTGTTCATCTGAGTGGTCTTTCCTTTTTACGTTGGGGTATGGCACACGAGGTTTATATTCGACATTCACTGATTTGTTTTTATTATGACCTACCTCACCTTGATCTCTGCTCACCACAGTTTCTTGCTTCGGTTATGGCTCAGGCTCAATGAATCCTTCTTCATCTTGAACATTAATCGCGTTGAGTTGTTCCCTTGGATTGGGTTCAGTATTACTTGGTAAGCTACCTTGTGGTTGTTCGGAGATTAGTTTGGAAAGCTAATGTATCTGAGCTTCGAGCCCTTCGATCGACGCTTGTTGATTTTTAAGTGTTGTTTCAATATTCTAGAAATGGGTTTCTAACACCGAGATAAATTTAGACACATCTCTTCAAGGTTCGGTTTCTTTTCCTGTTGATAGGGTGGTTGTTGAAAACCCGGAGGATGTTGTAGTTTTTGATTTCCTTGACCGCCCCACGAGAAATTGGGATGGTTCCTCCAACCTGCATTATAAGTGTTACTATATGGGTTATTTTGGGATCTAGAGTTATTGTTACCCATATATTGGACTTGTTCCTCCTCGATGCTAAGGTTGAAGGGTTAATACTCTGTGCATGCTCCTCCTCCATTCGTCTTGCACCTCATTACTGGATGTACCTGAGTAGAACCAAGTAAACCATCAATCTTTTTATTTAGAAGTTCTACCTGGTTTGATAGCATAGTAACCGAATTGACATTATAAACGCCTGCTGTTTTAGTTGGCTTAGTCCTCATGACTTGCCACTGATAGTTACTCAGTGACATCTCTTCAATAAATTCATAAGCCTTTTCAGATGTTTTGTTGTTGATGGTTCCCCCGACTGCTGCATCAATCATTTATCTTATCGAGGGGTTCACACCATTTTAGAATGTTTGAACTTGCAACCATAGAGGTAGTCCATGGTAAGGACACCTTCGCAGTAGGTCCTTGTATCTCTCCCATGCATCGTAAAGAGTTTCTAAGTCCATCTACATACACGAAGAGATATCATTACGTAATTTGGCTGTTTTAGCCGGCGGGAAATATTTTAATAGAAATTTTTCGGTCATTTGTTCCCAAGTAGTAATTGACCCTCGTGGTAACGAGTTCAACCACTGTTTAGATTTGTTCCTCAATGAAAAAGAGAATAACCGGAGACGAATGGCATTGTCAGAAATGTCAGTAATTTTAAATATATCACAGAGTTCCAGGAAATTTGCCAAATGAGTGTTTGGATCCTCATCCTGCAAACTATCATACTAAACAAATTGCTGTATCATTTAAATTGTGTTAGGTTTCAGTTCAAAATTATTTGCAGCAATAGCAGGTCTAACTATACTTGACTTAGATCCTGTTAAAGTAGGTTTAGCATAATCATACATAGTACGTGGAGTAGGATTCTGATTAACAGCAATCGCAGGAGGTAGCAGATTTTCTTGGTTTTCAGCCATCTTCTCGATTGTGGTTGAAGTATTGTCCTCTTGCTCGTTCTCTGTGTATCTTAGGCTTCGCCTTATTTCTCTTTGGTTTCTGCGAACTGTGCGATCAATTTCTTCGTCAAAAATTAGTAGTCCTGACGGGTTTCTTTTAGTCATAAACTATAAAACCCTACCTAGAGAAAGAAAAAGTAAATTAATAAATAATAATAAAAATAAAATAGAATTAACTTGCAAGAAAAATAAATGACTAAAGTAATAAAAATTGAGTGCTCCTAATATCTTAGTTCCCCGACAACTGTGCCAAAAACTTGATCGCGATTTTTGTGACAGGTAAGTTTTATATATTTATAATTAATCGTTCTTGAAATTAACTATTATCACGATGTAGGCAAGTGTACTTATCGAACAGTAATATAGGTTTAGCAAGGCCAGATTGTAGAACCCAAAGGAACTAAAAGTACTAGTAATGAGTGTCTTTTTATTATCTAGCCTAAGAATAAGGGGGTTTTGTTTTAACTACCTCATTATCTAAACTAAGAATTCACAGAAAATAGAATTGGGGAATTACTTTTTGAAAAATGATTGAATTAAGAAAATACCTAAGGAAGAATCCACCTAGACTTTATTGGTTATTCTGACTCTGAATCGGACGATTTATTCATTTAACTTGTTCCGTAGTGATCCCTAAGTTATGTTATTATCCCTATTCAAGACTAATAACGTCTAATCCCTAGATTGAATAATTGAGACTTTTCTCTAATTAACATCCTAGGGTTGCATTAACTCGATCTATGGATCCCCTTATTAGGTTTCACCCTAATCAGCACAATCTTGTCACCCTATCTCTAGGTGCACAATCAACTCCACTTAATTATGAAAATTGTACTCTTAGACAGGGCCTATTCCTCCTCTGAATAAGAGCTTATCTTGAATTAATATCCTGGGATATCAAAATAAGAATTAAGAACACATAATTAAGAACAAGTTAAATATTTATCACACAATTTAAAAAATAAGAATAAGATTCGTTTTAGGTTTCATCCCCCTTAGGTATTTAGGGGATTTAGTTCATAACTAAAAAGGAAAACATCTCAGAAGAATAATGAATACAAAACATAAAGAAAACCCAAAACTCCTGAAGGGAAATTGAGGGGAGATTCAGTCTTGATGGTGAATCCAGCTTCTGAGATGGATCAATCGGCTTCCCTTGAGCAGTTCCCTGCCTTCTTTTCTCTGCGTCCCCTTTCCTCTTCCTTTAGGGTGTATTTATAGGCTTTAGAATGCCTAAAAGCCCTTAAAATTAGCCTTTTTTTATTGGACTCAACTTGGGCTCGGTAGGGACACGCCCATGTACGATTACTTCAGGCCATGCTCGAGCTCGTTAGAATGGCACGGGCGTGTGTTCTACCCATGTGAGTTGTGCTTCGATTCTGCCAAATTGACATGGCCATGTGGTCTGCCCGTGTGAGGAAGTCCAGACCATGTTGATTTTGTATGTTGGTCCATTTTCTTCGTTTTTGGCCTATTTCTCGTTCCTTTCGCTCTCCTATGCTCACCTAAGTATAAAACATGAAATTAAGGCATTAGGAGCATCGAATTCACCAATTCTAAGGAAAAATCATCCGTAAAATGTGTTAAGCATGGGGTAAAAATATGTATAAATTTCGGTTTATCAGTAATTTTTTTCATTCATAAGCTCAGACTTTTTCATTTCCCATTTTGTACATGAATAACATTTATCTTTACATTTAACCACTTAAATTCAGTTTTAAGTTTTCTTCCATCTCTGATCCTGTATTTTTATCTGGGAAATTATCTACAATCTAATTTAAAAATTCTCGATTCTTTTCATATTCATCTTCTACAATCTAATTTGGAAATTCATCTGGATCTTCTGGCTCTTCAATCTTTATAACGGGTATTGAATATACAAGTTCTCTTGGTAATTTCCTAACAACTAATTTATCCATCCATGGTTTGTCAAACACATTTTGTTTCCTAGTCAACTTTCGTGAACCTATACTTTGTCTCGCTATTTTTCTTGCTCCATAAGAGATTATAAACTTCATGAAGTTTATAACTAGAGTCCAATAGGTTTGTGGTACCGATGTCTTCCAAAGTTTGTCTAAAATGATTTGATGCTCCCGTTCTATTAATGTAACAACCCAGTTTTAGTTAATCGGAACAGTGATTTCGAAACCAAAAACTTGAGGTCGTAAAATTATTTTAATATTTTTTTATTTTTGGTGTTTACAGCATGTGAATATGTATGTGTGAAAGTTTCATATGCTAATTTTATCATTTAAGTGGTTAAAGTTTCGTATGCGAATTTTATCATTTAAGTGGCTAAAGTTTCGTATGCTAATGTTGTCATTTAAGTGGTTAATTTGAGAAAAGGACTTAATCGCGTAAAATGCAAAAGTAGCATGCTATAAGTTGAAAGTGCCAAATTGCTATGTTTTATTAAATGAGAAGTCCTTATGTTGTAATTAGACCATTAATAGCTTGAGTGGACCATTATGGACATGTATTATTTAGTTTTCATGTTATATAACTAAGGTTAAATGTGTAATTTAGTAAATTACATATAATAAGTAAAAAAAATCAAAAACGTGTTTAATTATCATCTTTGTCAATCAAAAATCAGCAAAAGAAATAGGGTTTTGAGCTTTCAACCATTCGGCCATTGTTCATCTTGATTGAGGTATGTAATTTGTTCGGTTTTTGATGATTTCTATGTTTTTGTGATCGTTGCTTTGAGTGCTAGCTAGCCCATGCCCTAAATTTTGAAATTTTTGATGATTTTATGATATGCCATTGATGAGTGCTTGACCTTTTGAATGTTTGATGATGGAAAATGAGTATTTGTTGATAGATTATCATGTTTTGTAAAGTGATTTTTAGTGAAATTGTATAAAAGGGATTAAATTGAGAAAAATGTAAAATTTTGTGGTTAAAAGTGTGAAATAAATGAAAATATGGGTTGTTATGAAGCTATAAAGAATTCGGCTAAGCATGGACCATATTGAATTTTATGAATTTTGTGTATTTATGAAATAGGGACTAAATTGAATAAATGTGTAACTTTAAGGGCTAAATTGAAAAAATTCCTAAATATGTGTTTGTGGATTAAATTGAATGTGTTGATGAATAAAAGAGTTAATTTTGAATGTATATATATCAAGAACGAAATAAATCAGATTTAGATTGGGGAAAATCAAAAGTTGATGAATAGTCGATCTAGTTCGTTTATTCCTAATACGAGGTAAGTTCATATGAAAATAAATATTTTTAAATTGAATTATATGTGTTTACCTGCTATTGAATTGTTATAAATGTGGAACGAGTAAATACGAGCAAGAAACAATGAATTTTCGATATTAAAGTCTCGTACGGATCTTAGGAATAGTATAGGATACGAATCTCATGACATTAGGTTGCCGAGATGAGATTACATGTAAGACTATGTCTGGGATATTGGCATTGTATTGTGATTACATGTAAGACCATGTCTGGGATATTGGCATCGTTAATCGATTACGTGTAAGAGCCTGTCTGGGATAATGGCATCGATATGTGATAACATGTAAGACCATATCTGGGATATGATATTGTACGAGCTATATGTGATTACCGAGTATCCTTAACGATTCCGAACGGTTCAACAGGCAAAGTCAAGTTGAAAAAGAATGTGTGAATGAGTTAAACGACTCAGATACGTACGAGATTCATACGAGTATTAAAAAGGAAAGCATTTGATGAATTCAATCATGATATTGAATATGTGTATAATGAGAAAGGCTTGTGAACTTGAATGTGTTGTTAGATGTACTTATCCATATCTTGTTTAATTGATGGAAATGATATTGATTCGTGAGATAACTTTATTTGTGTATGGCTTACTAAGCTTTTAAAGCTTACTTTGTGTGTTCTTCCCATGTTTTATAGATTATCGAAACTACCTCAAACTTAGGGATCGTCGGGAAACATCATCACACTATCGGTCATCTCGTTGGTATTTTTGAAGTTTTGTACATATAGTATATGACATGTATAAGCTATTGTTATCTTGGTATGTTTTGAGTTGTGATTATAGTCATGAGATTTGGCTTGTAATTATTGGATTATGGCCATTTAAGTTGGCTTGAATTATATGTTTGATAAATGATATATGTGATGTATATAATGTCCTAAGTGTTGGCTTTTTTGGAATGGTGGTATGGATGCTCTTTTGGATAATTATATGTTGTGGTATTATTGCTTGTAAGTTGATATATTTTGGTATGATTTTAGGGTGAAGAATTAATATGTTTGAGAAGCATGAATTGGTTGATAGAAAGGTGAGTAAATGCATTTAGAAGTTATATAAAATGTGATAAATTGGTATATTTTTGAATATGGGATTGAGTAGTTGAAATGGTTGTGAATAGATGACATGATATGTGTATGAATTGGCATGTTTTTTGTTGCCTATATATGTGTTAAAATGATACCATTTTGATGGTTAGGTGACCATGAGTGAAGGGTGGCAAATTGGTTTTGCAAATGGCCTATTTTTGTCCACACGGGCAGAGACACGGGCGTGTGTCTCAGCCATGTGCGACACACAATCATGTTACACTGTCGTGTGTCCCCTTGGGTACCCTTCGAATTAAAGTGAGTATACCCTACAGTTTTGACACGGCCTAAACTCACGGGCGTGTCTACTGGCCGTGTGTGGCACACGAACTGGCATATAGGTGTGTGATCGACTGTGTGACCCAAGTCAGTAACCCACTTAGATTTCACACGGCCTGACACATGGGCATGTCCTCAGCCGTGTGGTACAATTCAGTATGTATGCCCTGTTTTCACACGGCCTGTGACACGGGCGTGTCTAGTGGCCGTGTGCCTGTTCACACGGGCGTGTGGCCTTTAAATGTTTGAAAATTTTCTAAGTCTCCCAAAATTTGCAATGGTTATTGGTTTAGTCCCGAACCACTTCTAAGCATGTTTTAAGGTCTCGTAGAGCCTTATAAGGGACAATGTGAATGATTTGAATGAGTTTTGATTATGATTGTATAAATGTATGTGAATGAGGTGTATTATCTGGTAATGCCTCATAACCCTATTCTAGCGTCGGATACGGGTTAGGGGTGTTACAATTAATGTCCCTCTAAGAGTTACGTATTGCACTTTATTCTTTCTAGTCATTTCATGACCCTTCCACAACACTTTCTGTATCTTTCGATTTACGGTAATAAGGTGTTGAAAAATATCTTTTTCTAGTTTCATTCTGTAATCTTACACTTCTCTCATCATCTTATCAACTTTCTCCCTTTGTGCTAAAGTTATTATCTCATCAGGCTATACCAAATATGTTGCCATTTCTAACAATATGTATAACAGAAATATTTTCAGTTGTTATCACTAATTAACAACTACTTTATAATAGTTTTACTAACATAAAAACTTTCAAAAATATTAAAAAAATTTAAAACATAACATTCACAATAAACACATAATTAATCTAAATACAAAACTTACTAAAAAATCACAATAAACAAAATAACTTTTAAAACAAAACATAAAAAATGACACTAAACAAACTATATAATACTAACAAAATATTTTTTTCTTATCATAATCTATTCTAATTAAAAATAATGATAGTGATTTCGTGACAGGTAAGTTTTATATATTTATAATTAATCATTCTTGAAACTAACTATTATCACGATGTAGGCAAGTGTACCTATCGAACAGTAGTATAGTTTTAGCAAGACTGGATTGTTGAACCCAAAGGAACTAAAAGTACTAGTAATGATTGTCTTTTTATTATCTAGCCTAAGATTTAGCGGGTTTTGTTTTAACTAACTAATTATCTAAACTAAGAATTCACAAAAAATAGAATTGGGGAAATACTTTAAGAAAAACGATTGAATTAAGACAATACCTAAGGAAGAATCCACCTAGACTTCACTTGTTATTCTAACTCCGAATCGGACGATTTATTCATTTAACTTGTTCCGTAGAGATCCCTAAGTTATGTTATTATCCCTATTCAAGAATAATAACGTCTAATCCCTAGATTGAATAATTGAGACTCTTTTCTAATTAACACCCTAGGGTTGCATTAACTCGATCTATGGATCCCCTTATTAGGTTTCACCCTAATCTGGCAAAATCTTGTCACCCTATCTCTAGGCGCGCAATTAACTCTGCTTAATTATGACAAATGTACTCTTAGATAGGGTCTATTCCTTTTCTGAATAAGAGCTTAGCTTGAATCAGTATCCTGAGATATCAAAACAAGAATTAAGAACACATAATTAAGAACAAGTTAAATATTTATCATACAATTCAGAAAATAATAACAAGATTCATCTTAGGTTTCATTCCCTTTAGGTATTTAGGGGATTTAGTTCATAACTAAAAAGGAAAACATCTCAGAAGAATAATAAATACAAAACATAAAAAAAACCCAAAACTCCTGAAGGGAAATTGAGGGGAGATCTTCAGTTTTAATGGTGAATCTAGCTTCTGAGATGGATCAATCAGCTTCTCTTGAGTAGTTCCCTACCTCCTTTTCTCTGTGTCCCCTTTCCTCTTCCTTTAGAGTGTATTTATAGGCTTTAGAATGCCTAAAAGCCCTCAAAATTAGCATTTTCCAAATTGGACTCAACTTGGGCTCGGCAGGGACACGCCTGTGTGACACGCCCGTGTACGATTACTTCAGGCCGTGCCTGAACCTGTTAGAATGGCACGGGCGTGTGTTCTACCCGTGTGAGTCGTGCTTCGATTATGCCAAATTGACACGGCCGTGTAGTCTGCTCGTGTGAGGAATTTCAGGCCGTGTTGATTTCGTACGTTGGCCCATTTTCTCCGTTTTTGGCCTATTTATCGTTCCTTTCTCTCTCCTATACTCACCTAAGTATAAAACATGAAATTAAAGTATTAGGAGCATCGAATTCACCAATTCTAAGGAAAAATCATCTATAAAATATGTTAAGCATGGGGTAAAAATATGTATAAATTACGATTTATGAAATACCCCCACACTTAAGCATTTACTTATCCTCATGCAAAATCCTTAGCTCATAATCAAAATAAATCCTTCTCAATTTATAATCTCTATCGAAAATATCTCAAAATAATCCATAGGTATTCATACATTGAGAATTCAACTTAAAAGAACATTTAGAGTTTCAAACATTCCAAGTTGAGCATTTTATCCTGAAAACATAGGTGTCTCCCCTCATCTAAGTAATTACCTTTGATTCAGAATATCACAGAGTTTCACATCCTCACTAAAGATTCACTCAAATCACTTGAGGTGTTTAAGGACAATAAATGAAGCACTCAATAGTCAATAATGAAAAATTATTACCATAGGCTTGCATGAAAATCAAATCTCTACCACTATAAATTGAGATGATACATCAATCAAAAGGTGTTTAGAGGGTTGTAACGAGGCTTGGTTAGGGAGTGTGGTCACAAGTTGAAAGAAACGGTTAGAATCGAGTTTGAATTGAAAAATTGCCTAACTAGAAAAATAGCTAGTCATCAATTGCGTACAACAAAGCTTTTTTCAGAATATGGAATTTAACTTCTTTAGCTCAAAAGATTACTACTACTAATATGTATACATTTTTTTTAAGAACAAGTTAAATTAAGAAATAGAATAAAACATAGTTAAGCAACTATTTCAATTCAAATCTCGACAAAAATGGGGATCAAATTAATTTAGGGGATTTTAACAATAATGGCTTAAGGGTTAATATTAAGGGTAATACAAGAAATGACTTGTTAGCTCAACAGGGTTTACTAAGAGTTAATCTTGGAGGTAGGCTTTTCATGGCATGAGTGGGTTAATCCTAGGTGCCTTTCTCATTTTGACATATCAAATCAAATAGTGTGGTCTTGACATGCATAATCAAGAAAGTTCTAGAATAATAGTTCAATACTGACGTACTCAAAGCAATAATAAAAGTGAGCATGAAAGAATTAATAGATGCTCAAAAGGCTCAAAAATATCACAAGAATTATGGATTTTTGATGTTTAAAACTTGTGAATTCCAGCTCAAAGTAATACCTAAACTTTGGGTAAACAACCTAAAATTTTAAATTTTTAAAAATCAACTTATCATGCTTGATTCTCTAATGTCTTAAAGTTTAAACAATAAATGCATAAATGCCTATGTTTTAATTCAAGATATATCAATCAAAATCATAAATCAATCAAAATTTATCCTAAATATGATATGAGAGCTTTTTAAGAGAACAAGGCAGTCATTCAAGGATTTTTCTGATAATGAACTAAATATCTCCCCACACTTAAGATGTACATTGCCCTTAATGTACAAAGATAGATATATAGAAATAAAAATAAGATAGGGAGAGAAGTGAAACTTCCTAAGTGATGAATAAATTTCCTTGAACTGGAGTTTTGGAGAAAAATTGGCGTGAGGGTGGAAGAGGATACTCCGGCGGTGGTAGAGGTTCATCAGTCTATAAGTCCTGCGCCAAAAGAATATTATATCTGAAGTTGGTTATGGTCGTGGTCGAGCAGGACATGGCAGTCGTAGAGAACCTTTCCCAGTGGAGTTTCGAGTCCCTGAGTAATAGTGAGCTTTGGAGCTATTTATAACTGTGATAGAATCAGACACTCTTTTAGGAAATATATAAGGAAGGGTAAGTACTCAATATGAATTAGCCGAAATTCAAAATTGTAAAATAATAATTATACTTCCTAATAAAAATAAGGTGAAAGAAAAATAAAAAGTAGTCTTAAAATAAAACAAAAGAAAAAACATAAAATAATAATTAAAAGTTTTTAAACATCTTCATCGTTAAATGGTTTGCGAATTTTGAATTTGGGCGCGTCTGAAAATTGTCCCACGCCCGTGTTCCTTGGGTGTGTTTGTGCGCACGGTCGTGTCGCACGGCCGTGGCTGGCATTGTTCGCTTCTCTCACGCCCGTGTATGCAGGCCCACGCCCGTGTTAATTTAATAGGTTCACCCACGGTAGCTTAGCACGGTCGTGTAACACGCCCGTGTTAATTTGACAGGTTCCATTCCCTTTAGGTATTTAGAGGATTTAATTCATAATTAAAAAAGAAAACATCTCAGAAGAATAATGAATACAAAACATAAAGAAAACCCAAAACTCCTGAAGGGAAATTGAGGGGAGATCTTCAGTCTTAATGGTGAATCCGGCTTCTGAGATGGATCAATAGGCTTCCCTTAAGCAGTTCCTGCTTCCTTTTCTCTGCCTCCCTTTTTCCTCTTCCTTTAGGGTGTATTTATAGGCTTTAGAATGCTAAAAGCCCTCAAAATTAGCCTTTTCCGAATTGGACTCAACTTGGGTTCGGCAGGGACACGCCCGTGTGACACTCCCGTGTGCGATTACTTCAGGCCGTGCTTGAACGTGTTAGAATGGCACGGCCGTGTGGTCTGCCCATGTGAGGAAGTTCAGGCTGTGTTGATTTCGTACGTTGGTCAATTTTCTCCGTTTTTGGTCAGTTTCTCATTCCTTTCGCTCTCCTATGCTCACCTAAGTATAAAACATGAAATTAAAGCATTAGGAGCATCAAATTCACCAATTCTAAGGAAAAATCATCCATAAAATGTGTTAAGTATGGGATAAAAATATGTATAAATTACAGTTTATCAAATAACAAAAAAGAAGATACATTTTCTTTCTTATGTAAATTTTTTTACTGGAAAAAATTATTTGTTCTTTCTTTCTTCTCTTCTCCCTATCTTCTTCTACAATTTTTTTTCTGGTGTGTGCCTTCGTTTAACACTGATGGCTTAAATAGAGAGTTTGGAGGAATGGGTGCCGCCTGTACCACGTCAGCAACTAGTGCTGCCTCTGTCGTGCCGCCTCTGGCACATCCTCCTTTTTTTTTAACAGTTTATGTTTTTTTAACTAATATTTTTTTAACAAGTGTTAGAAAAGTAAGATGATCACGCCTCTGCCAGAGGCGGCACCACCCTACATATACCATTTTGGTACATAATTTTATGTTTGTATTATTTTGGCCTTTTTTTATTAAATTAGTAAAAAAACCCATCATAATTTAGTGCCTATTAAAGTTTTATTTACACAGAGGGTTATTTTTATTGTTATAAAACTCTTGATTCAATTGATACTTAATTAACTTGTAATATTAATTAACTTAAAGAATTACTAAAATATTATTTCATAGTAAATATTACAATAAACGTAACCATTCTATTTTTATAGTGTAGAAACAAAATCTATAAGGTTGGGTTTTGGGCACTTGATTGATATCTGAAAATTTTGGCTCTCAATCAAAATTCAAACTTAAAATATTCTCTCTTTATAATTTGTATTTAGTGTTAACCTCTCCTCAATGAACCTAATCCCAACCGATTTTTCTCTCGCAAGATTTGAGAACATTTTGGATGGGAAGGGAGGAACGATTGGTTTTTAGACGCCCATTGGGCATCCACTTCCACCGTTTTTAATTCTCCTATTGGATTAACGGTCAAATTTAATATTTTTTTCTTAACTCATCGTGAATTCAAGACTTATGAATGTCAAGCTAGTTAAAAAAAAATGCATCCTCAAAAATAACATATATTGATAAATAATAGACATAAACATAAATTTAGCCCATAACATTTACATTTTTTTGTTAATTTAACCCTCAACTTTTTAAAATATGTCAAATTTAACTATCAAACTTTAAAAAAAAGTTGAATTGTTGTTTTTTAAAGTATAATAACTTATTTGACCTCTAACTTTACAAAAAAAGAAGAAGACATTTTAGCTCTTCATATAATTTGTATTGTTTGTCTTATCACTCCAAAATAGCAGGAAAAGTTAATGTCTGTTAATTTTGCTAACATGACATATATGTGGAGGCATCCATATGGCAATCCATGTATATGCCACATTAGCAATTATTTAATTTAAAAAAATAAAAAATAAAAAATAAAGAATATTTTTATATTTATTAATTTTGTTATGATTTTTTTAATTTTTTTTAAAAAATAATTAATTATTGATGTGGCATCTACGTGTATATTAAAATTTCCATTCATTTTTTGATAATTTGACAAATAGTGCTAGTTTAAGGGGTAAAAGAGACAAAATTAGATGAATGACTAAAATAAATTTTTTTTTGTAAAGTTAGAGAGCCAAATAAATCATTATATATTTTTAACAGAAATACTAACTAAAACGTTAAATTTTTAAACATGACAGTTTAAATGACAATTCACGCATGGTATCATTTAACATTAAGTACATGTGGATTGACAAGTGAGTTATCAGTCAAATTTAACTTAAAAAGAATAAAGATTAAATTAAGTAAACGTTATTCCTAAACAATATTAAAATGTTTAATTAAAAGTGAAAAAATAAAAAAAAATAGAAAATATTACAATTTGGTACAGGAACATTATAGCAAATAAAAATGTGTTGGAAAATGGGAATAAATTATGGGTTTCAAATGACTGCAGTTTTATTTATTGCTTCTTAACTAACACACGGTAATATTTGTTTGTATCAAGGTTGGGGCGTGAAAGGTTTGCGGATGAAGTCGTAAATCGTCGCTTCCGTCTCGTGTAATGCCAGTTCCTATTCCCCCAAGTCTCAACCCAACCTAACCTTGTGTCTCTGATCTCGTCTTTGATTCAACCCCAAGTCCACCTTCATCCCCATGGCCTCCCCCAGTGACTGTCCAGATCAATCCCAACCAGACCCCATCGAAAACCCTAACCCTCCCCAGGAATCGCTCCCTGAAACCCTTCCATCCCAAGACAAGCTCGATGATCAAGAAGATCTACTCGAAGATGAACCCAACGCTGACTACCCTGATCTGTCTGTTCCTTCTTCTCCACCCAATACCGACCTCCATGTCACCACCCCCACTGGCTCTCGCCGTGGCGGGGGTCCTAAACGGAAGAAGGCCGCAACCAAGAGACGCGCTCAAGAGAAGAAGGCCCAGAAGAAGCTCGAGATGCTGACTGAAGTCTTCAACCCCATTCCCTTTCTCCCCAACAAAACCCTAGATTTTTCTTCGCACGAAAACCTCCTCAAGCGACTTGGTTTGTGGGATTTTGTTCATTTGGATTTCGATGGAAACCTTCGAGCCGATCTGATCGCGCAGTTAATCGCTACGTACAACCCGCAATCGCGCGGTAGCTACGTTAATGGCTATCGCATTGGGGTCAACCGGGCCGACTTAGCCCGTGCTTTGAATTTATCTGTGAAGAAGGATAAGGATAAGGATAGCATCCTTGATATTGAAGAGTCAAAGGAATCGGTAGGCTTTCTTGAGGAATTTGTGTCAAATTGGGTGCTTTTGCACGAGGATACGTGGATGATGCCAGCGGAGGTGTTGAACTGGACTAAAATGATTAAAGAAGGCCATTTCGAGAAGATAGATTGGGCTGGTTTGATTTGGTTTATGGTGGAGAAAGAGCTCACGTCTGCCCCTAAATTAGGGAATTGTTACTATGCCTCGCACATGCAGTGTTTGATAAAATACCAGAAAGAAGAGCTGCTGCTGGAGAAACCAGAAAAGGATGCTTATGAGGCCAAGGAGGAAGAGGAAGAGCATAACGTTCCTGAGGATTTCAAGACGTCTGTTGATTTGGCTGATGAATCTCACGGGGGATCACAGTTGGAGGAGCATAATATTGAGTTGAGTCTTGGTGGGCAGGATAATTTGATGAATAAAGATGATGCTGAAAAGGAGGCTGCTGTAGGGGATGAGGATGCTATGGATTGTGAGGAAAGTAAGGGGGATGGGCCTCAAGACGTACAGTGGAATTTGGATGGAGACAACTATATGGATGTGGGTGGGGAGAATTTCTTAAGACCGTGTAATCTTGGTGATGTTGATATGGTGGAAGAAAGGAAACAAGAGAAAGGAGAGGAAGGAGAGATGGAAGAGGGAGAAGGAGGAAATGTAGAGGAACAAGAGGATCACGAGGAACAGGAGGTACAAGATGAACAAGAGGAGCAGCATGAAGAAGGCTTTACTACTTCCCCAAAAGGTGACAATTTGGAGGCTGTGCACTCGGCAAATCTTCTTGAAGGAATGGAAACTGCCGATGTCCCTTTTACAACTGGCTTGCACATTCGCGATAACTCATCAGGGGAATTCCTTGTCTCCAGGGTTGATGCTCGGACAGTTCCTGCTGTCTCATCATTTCTGAGTAATGGTAACAAGAGAGAGATTGGTCATGAGAATGATATATCTCATAATTCCTTGAATCTTAGCAATAAGAGGTTGAGAACTGATGAGCAATGGGATAAGTCATCTGATTTTGATACGTGCATGGAACAAATGCAGCATTGGATGGACAAAGCAAGAATGTTGTACGCTGCGAAAGACCAGGCTTGTGGAGATTCGAGTATGCACCAACAAGTGTTGCTCCATGAGTTGCAACGGAGGGATACCCTTATCGAGCATTTGCAGAAGGCCAAGTTTGAAGAGCAGCAGAAGAGACAGATGGAGGTTTATAGGCTTGAGCGTGAGCTCTATTTGATGGAAAACCTTTTAGATGGATACAGAAAGGCTTTGAAGGAAACAAACAGAACTTTTGCTGAGTATAGAGCACGTTGTCCCCTGCCGGATGAACCACTTTACAAAGATGTCACTGGGTCTGGGGGCTTAGTACTGAGCACCAGGGAAATAGAAAAGCTGCGTCTGAAACAAGAAGAAGAGGACAGGCTTAATAGACTGTTAATTGAGAATAAGATAAAGGATTTTGAAGCTGGGTGGATAAGGAAATTCGATGCACACAAGGATGCAGTTTCTCTTCTGAGTGACAAATTGACTAACGCAGAGAATGAAGTTAAACTTCTCAAAGAGCTTTGCAACCTAAAGGTTTCAGCAGGTACTCCAGAATGTGTTCCAAATGAATCTGGAATGTCTAGTTAGTAAGGTATGTCTAGTAAGTTTTTATGTAGTGCAGAACTACTCTTATTTATATGTCAAACAATATGCATCATGCGCGGCATCTACGAATGGAGGCTTTTGTTCTAGTTGGCTCACTATATGGCAGATTTGATATGCAAAGTTAGTAGCAGCAGGTAGTTTAGGTTCTCGAAATTTTTTGTGTTTCATATTAAGAGGTCCATACTTCATTCTGATTTACCTGTTTTACTTAAGGACTTCACTGGAAAATGCTGAGAACCGAAATGGATGCTTCAATCTGTCTCTTCAGTGGATAAGTTAGATGAGGACTCCGCTGGATTATATGTCTTCTTATGAACTGGTTATTGTGCTATAGCAAGTCTGTCAACAATGGGGATTTGGGCAGACATGGTTTGAAAGGTTTCCTTTTCGATTAGTCGGTTTCTAATAAATATGGAAATATGATTCAATTTTTGTCTTCAATTAGGGGGGAACTTAGTCTAGCAGAAATTTGAGTTGATCGAGGAAACTACTGAAACCAAAGTATTGTAATCCAATGAAATGCGACAAAAATTGTTCTTAAAAATACTTTGTACCTGAACAGAGATTTAAACCCAAAGCTTGATTTAAAGTTTTAGGGATACATGGGGTTCAGTTGATGAGTATAGGTGTTTTATTCACTAAGGGTCTGTTTGATTGCCAGTAAAATGTTTTCCGTAAAATGATTTCTGGAAAATGTTTTACTTTTCTGTAAAATGATTTACCAGAAAATATTTTCTGGTGTTTGATTGAATCTGTGTAAAATATTTTTTGCTGTTTGGCAGATTTCCTGAAAATATTTTCCGGAAAAGTTGTTTTTACATATATTAATATATATTATTAAATTTTTATATTTTAAATTGTTTTTACATATATTGCAATGATTTATTTATAATTAAATAAATCAAATTAAATATATAATAATACTCAATTATTAAGCTAGAATATTAACCGTATGAACTAGATAAATGAATCAATGACTCGTAAATTGGCAGCAAAATTTATTCAAAAAAATTGAAATTCAAAATTATCGTTCAAGATTTTGATGTTTGTATATAATACTGTCAATGTACACTTCTTAATTTGAACATCTATGGAACTGTCAGGATCTGCCTGCTGAACTTTTTGTGTATGAAGAAAGGGTTGGAACTTGGAAGTTGCGAGTCGCTACAAAGACAGAAGGAGCCAAAGATTGAAGAGAATTAAAACAAAGGACAGAAGCCGCAACATGAAAGTCATAGCTGCAGACAACTGATATCTACTGCATATCTTTGACGGGCAATATGTAGAGCTGACATTGACCAAAAGACTTGTCACACTAGCAGTTGAGCAAGCCGCGGCTAGTGAGAGAAATGACAAGGCCTGCAATCAGATAAAACACATGTTTTTACATCAAATTATGATAAGGGATAACACCATGGTGATGATATGCATTGAGAAATAAGAAACAAAGAAGGAACTGAATTTTAGAGGATAGTTTCTAAGATGAATTTCTTATTGACCTACGACACCAGAAACAGCTACTTCAACTTCCCCGCATCCTCCAGGACCTTTCATGCAAAGTCTGTCTTTTTTGCCAGAGGAATGACCCATTGATAGAAGACTTCCAAATCCAGAACTCCCAACTGAGAAAAAAGACGAAATGATATGAGATGAGAACTAAATAAGCATGAAGAAAACATTAAGAATAAACTAAAAGTTAAGTTGTTTAGAACATAAGTTAAACAGTCTACATGTTTTGCTCCCTTTAAACTAGACCAGGCTTACTCGACATGAAATCAACTACAAGTTTAAAGACTAAATGTGCATGTTTTCCACAGGCCATGATTATTTTTGATAAATGAAAAATATGTTGATTAAAAGGCACTAACAAGGGTCTCAACCCATTGTAAAACTATAGTAAAACAGAATATGTTTAACATATCAATCATTTTCTCACATTCACATTAACACAAGCAGAACATATTTATCAGATCATGAGCTAGGTTTTTGCAAAATTCTGAAAGAATAAAAACAGAAGGCAATTCTTGGAAAGATTGATTCCAGGTAGTGTACCATCATATGCATCCCGGACCATTTGATAGCTGACAAATCCAGAAAAAAAGTGTGAGCTGCAATAACAATTAGCAGCATGTCATCAGCAAACTGATCTTCAAAGTACGGTTACATGCACACTACTCCTAAGCAGCTTTTCACAGAATCAATGGCATCAGCCCATTTGATGCTAACATTATGTTATTTAAAACTTACATATACAAAACTAGTTCATGATGATAAAATATTCAATGTTGGCATCATTAAAATGTAACAAATGTCAGGAAAAACAATTATATACCACTTCCATCATTTATGTTAACATCAAAAACCAAGCAGTTGTTTGTAAGTACCTCCTTCAGAAGTGAAAACTCTGGTTGATCATGGAATCAATACACAAAAATTATCACAAAGCTGAGAAAGGACCCAAACCTTACTATTTTTCGTCTTCATGGAATTAGTATCTACTCTCAATGGTACTTTGTTACTGGAACTGCTATCATTTGTATCCTTTTCACTAGGAAAAGCTTCCCCATCAAGCGCATTAACAAGAACACAATAGCAATGATCTGTTTCTGTCAAGACCTGCATGAGAACAAAAATGTCAATGTGATATATTGGAGGTCCTACAATTAACCAAAACATTTTTACTTTCCATAAAATCCAGCAATTTCATTATTAACAAAGAACAGCACAACAGTATAACCGAGAAAGGATGCAAATGTACAAGCAAAGAAGTGACTTTGGTACTTAAACATCTTCAGAAATAGCAAGTTCTAACTTCCTCATTAGCTTATGCTTTTAAAATGGGTTGCAAGAGGAAGTCAGTAATACCAGCCAAATTGAAAACCATATACCACTAGAAACTTGCACTTTTGCAAAAATTACTTAATTAAAAATTTCATCATAAATAAATTAATTTGAGAAAAAATAAAAGGATAAATAACACCCAACTCTAAAAGAAAAAACCACCTGAAAGCGACAACGAGGCTCAAGTGCAGAACGGTAATGAACCATCTGCAAAATGAGAGGTCGACAGTACCCATTTCAATTTCACGCACATTGAAACAGAATCCAAGCAAAGCTTCAAGGAGAGAGCTTTTTCCATCAGATTGACTGCCGAAGGCTACAATTTTCGGGAATCGGCAACTTCTCTCCGAAGGCCACTGCCATGGCTTGGAGGCGATTGTAGGCTTCAAAACGGGAAAGGGAAGGGGTAAGGGAAAGGGGTACATCTTTAAATGGGGGTACATCTTTCTTCAGAAATTTACGTAGTATCCATCCCATTGATTCTCTTAAAAGATTTGCTGTATTGGATTGTCGTGGGTCTAAGAAAAAAAAAACTTGGTTTTTATTCCTGATTTAAATTCCAGAACTATGAATGCTCTTGTATTTAAGAGAGAAGATTACATTTTATTAAAAAAATGGATAAATTAGCCTTTATATATGTTAAAAAAAAGTGTAAATTGACCCGGGTTAAAAGTTTTATCCATATAAGCTGTTAAGTGATGATTTGTTTTTTTTTTTATGTAAGTGGTGTGGAATTAAAAGATGGGTAGGATTAGTCAAAAATATCATGGAGGCTAGTATTAGGAGTAGAGTTGTTTTTTATCCCCTACTAAAAAAAGATGCAAATTATAATCTATAGATTATATTAAAGAGCAAAATAGATCTTTTGTTAAAAGATCCATCAATTTCTAATGTTAAGTGATGACATGGATAGTGGAGCAATCAGAAAACATAAGATGTGTCACTTGTACCTTATGTTGATGTGGTGTTTTGTTATGTCAGTAAATATTTAAAAAAAATTAAAAATCCCCTAAAAAATAATTATTTTAAAATTCACGTTATAAAAAATTATAAAAATATATTGGAATTATTAAAAACGTCCATAATGAACTTAGACAAAATAATTATTTAAGAATTATAATAAATTATAAATTATTATTAAATTTTTAAAAATTAATTAAAAAATTATTATGCAATGTTACTATTATATGTGTATTTAATTATAAAAAATAATAATAAAATAGTACTCATCAACTTGATTAACTAAAAATGTTAACTTAATTAAGAATATATATATATATATACATATGTATATAAAAATTCTTTAAACATGTTACGTGTATATATAATTTTTACATTTTAAAACAATTTTCTATATACTTTTAGATTTTTAAATTATTCAAAAAAATCATTTGTCCAGGTTTATCTTAAATGTGATTTTTTTAAAATAATTATAATTTTTTTTATTTTTTAGGATTTTTTAATTTTTAAGTATTGTTACATCAGCATGAGGTACACGTGACATGTCACATGTCAGTGTCTGATTAGTCTTCCAGGCACCAATACTTAACAATAGAAATGGATGAATCTTTAATAGGACTACTTTGTTCTTTAATTTAACGGATAGGGACTAATTTGCCCATTTGTTTGAAATAGAGGGGGCAAAAATGCAATCCAACTCCTAATACAAGGACGTACATAGTACTTTTACCTAATCCTACCCATCATTTATTTCTAAGTCACTTGTATAATTATTTTTTTAAAAAGTTAAGTCATCACTTAACAGAACATATAGATGGATCTTATAACACAAATATCAATTTACACTTTTTTTTAATGTATAGGGGTTAATTTACTCATTTGTTTAATAAAGGGGAAAAAATTTATATAAACTAATTATTAACTTGTTGTAATTATTTAAATATAAAATAAAAAATATGAGAAAATACGAATTGTGAACTCTAATATCTCCTTGTATTGTTTCACAATGATATATTATTTTGTTTAATTACACATTGATATTTTGTTTTAATATTATGGCTAAATTAGCCTTAAAAAAGCCATTTTTTAACAAATATTTGAGTGAATAGGTCGATTTCTGGAATATTTACTGGAATAGGCTGATTTTGGAAGACGCGTTTTCACTTTCTTTTTCCTCGATAGCGTTTAGAGTTTAAGGGCCTTAAGGTTTGTTTAGGGTTTTGTTTGTTTAAGATTTTGTTTGAGGGTTTTAGGGTAGTAAATGTATATTAGGGTTTGTTAAGGTTTTTAAAGGTTTAGAATTTATTTTTGGGTTGTAGATTTTAAGGTTGGAAATAATGGGAGACCAATTTATTTGTGTTTGAGTCTGAGGTAGACATTGGAAATAATGGGAGGCCAATTTATTTGTGTTTGTGTTTGTAGGTTTTAGAGTTGCAATACAAAAAGCATCTAATGCAATGGTTCCGTCTCGACACGATAGATGAAATATGGGTCTCGGAGTGCAACTGCATCATCGTTAACTCAAATACACCTTAAAATTAGCACACTCTCTCTTTTAAACAGAAAAATCTATCCGTCGAAAAAGTTAAACAGTTGAAAGTAAAATATAAACAATGGTGTAGAAAAGATTTTAGGGGTGAAGGGAGGTGGCCAAGAAAGTTGATGGAGTAAGGGGAGCAAACCCCCTTTATATAGGCAACCGGGTAGGCAACGAGTGAAAAAGAAAACAACATTGTGCCTTGGTTAATCTGAAAATATCCCGAGATTCTTAGGATATCTGAAAAATGAGGACTGATAATCTCGAGTTCTAGAAACTTTTTAGGGGGTTGAAAATGTGAGAGGGAAAACACACTGCCCAGGTGCATCAGTTGAAAATGCGTCCAACAAGGCACGCTTTCAGTGTATCTTTCTGCCACATCACTAAAAGTGTGCGCCTAGCGGGGCGTTTTCCCTCTCCCGTTTTCAGCCTCCCTTAAAAATTTTCTAGAACCCTGGAATCCTAATCCTCATTTTTAGATAGATTGAGAATTTCAAGGTATTGTTTTCAAACATCCTAAGCTACATTTATTGTTTTTATTTTTAAAACGCTTCTAACAACACATATTTAAAAAAAAACTCTCAGAACTGTAATGTCTAAATTGTTCTATCAATGTCAAGTTATATTTGATATTTGGGTTAGTATTTTCCATAATGTAAGTGGACATTCTATTAGAGACGTTCCAAACAGGTTATGGTTGAAAATGAGTGGACAGGTTAATGCTGTTGTTTATTACGACAGTGAAATTTGCGACACCGAGATTAGGGTCATTTTTTCTTCAGCCTACGCAACACAATTGGCTTTCAACCCAAACATTCAATTATCAAAGCCTCAATCAAGAATTAGGCGAAAAGTAGGCAATCCTAGCTACAGGATATCGTCGTTGAAGTATAAATATTTAGTGTCAGAGGACCTCGTGAAATATGAAATATTTAATGTTAGAGGCCCAATGGCGATCAATGTGATGGTCTAAACACATCATGCTACTGGATCACCTATGCTTGAGTTATATGTCAAGTTTGTCAACATCGATGAAAGTGGTCGAAGGTTGACAAC
>NC_053433.1:87141359-87209379 GCF_007990345.1 Gossypium hirsutum | reverse complement strand
AAATGATCAGCCATGGCTAAATATGATCATATGTGACCTATGTATGACAAAACCTAGTTGGTCCATGTAACCACGAAATAGGTAAAGTTTACCTTGAAAATAGATGCTGACAGCAGCATGGTGTGGATTTGAAAAATCACAAAAATTTGTAGGAATGGAATTAAATAGTGAATAAATTATGTAATCGAACCTTGATGAATCTATTTCATATGAAGTAACGAAACAATCATATGAACAGTATATTAAGAGATATTAAAGTTCTCGTGAAACAGGGCCAGAACGGTTTCTGGATCTCCTGTTTCGACTTTGAAAATTTACCAAAATTAACCAGAGATAATTAGGAGTCATACCATATATGTATAGATTTCTCTCTGAGTCTAGTTTCTATAGAAACAAACGCATCAGTATTGGAGCCCTGTACAAGGAGATATCCAAGTCGTAATGCGCAAAGGTCAGGGTAGTCGATCCCTATAACATGGGAGACTTTGACTAATAAACTGTACTAATGGCCGACAAATTCTAGAAAATTAATCATATGGTCTTTTATGGAAATTTACGGAACTGGATTCCGAGTTTCTGAACTCAAGATATGATTTTTAAAGCGACTATTATGCAGATTGACAGTGTCTGGAAAATTTTAAAAGTCTGTTAACACCTCGTGTTCGACTCCGGTGACGGTCTCGGGTTTGGGGTGTTACAATTGATTGGTATCAGAGCTACGGTTTAGTCGATTCTAGGACTACCGTAATGCGTTGGGTCTAGCTATACATGCCATTTTATGTGATTATTTGATAGTGTGGTGATTTCTGACATTTGCAAATGTGTTTATTTATAGTAATGGATCCCGATCCCGACCGAGAGGTAGCTGATGATCTTGAGAGTGTAGCGCCTGCTCCCGCACAAGGGACAGCGCCGGCGGACTCTCAACCTAATGCTAGTAACCCGAATGATGAAGCTAGACAAGCTTTCTATAGCGTGATGAATGATTGGTTCAACCAATACATTCGAACTAATACGGCTGTTCCACAACCTCCATTCCCGACAAATACCACCCCCGCACCTACAATACCTCCGGTAACTGACCAAATAAGGTCAAATAAGCCCCCAGTTGACAGAATCCGAAAACATGGGGCTACTGAATTTAAGGCTACGGATAGTGATGATGCCGAGCAAGCTGAACTTTGGTTGGACAACACTATCCGGGTACTCGATGAGCTATCTTGTACACCTGATGAATGCCTAAAGTGTACTATCTCCTTGTTATGCGATTCTGCCTACTATTGGTGGAGTACTCTGACTTCTGTTGTGCCTCGAGAGCAAGTAACTTGGGAGTTTTTCCAAACTGAGTTTCGGAAAAAGTATATCAGTCAGAGATTTGTTGATCAAAAACGAAAGGAATTTCTTGAGCTTAAGCAAGGTTCTATGTCAGTTACTGATTACGAGCGAAAATTTGTTAGACTTAGTAGATACGCTCGGGAATGTGTTTCGTCCGAGGCTATCATGTGTAAACGCTTCGAGGATGGGCTGAATGAAGATATAAAAATGTTCGTTGGCATTCTTGAAATACGAGAGTTCGTAGTACTTATCGAGCGAGCTTGTAAAGCCGAAGAGCTTAGAAAATAAAAACAAAAAGTTGATGTGGGAACAGGGGAGTTTCGTAAAAGATCCTCGGGAAAGTCTCTTCAACAGGCATCGAAGAAATTTCGAGATGATGTGGGCCGGTCTAGAGGCACTTCGGGCCTTTTTAGACGAGATCGTGATCGACCCCCTGTGGTATCCGAGGCACTTCGATCGCTAGTGTTGGGAATGAACATCGAGACAAAACAGAATGTCGATATTGCGGTAAATGGCATTCGGGGAGTTGTAGATTCCATGACCGCTCCTGTTACAAGTGTGGATCAGTTGACCACTTCATCAAAGATTGCCCGAGGTTGTCTGAACAGAATGTAAATCAGAGTGGGAAACCGGGTGCTACCACTGCTCGAGGCAGACCATCTAGAAATACGGGCAATGCTAGTGGTGGTCAGAGAGGATCTAGAGATGCTACGACCGGATCCGAGGCTCGTGCGCCTGCTAGAGCTTATGCTATACGTGCCCGCGAGGATGCTTCTTCGCCTGATGTTATTACCGGTACTTTCACTCTCTTTGATACTAATGTAATTGCTTTGATTGACCCCGGTTCTACTCATTCTTACATATGTGAAACCTTAGCATCCAGTAAGACTTTACCTATTGAGTCTACTGAGTTCGTAATTCGGGTGTCAAATCCCTTGGGTCGTTACGTGCTTGTCGACAAAGTGTGTAAGAAATGTCCCCTAGTGATTCGAGGTTCCTGTTTTCCGGCGGACTTGATGCTTTTGCCGTTTGATGAATTTGATGTTATTCTTGGGTTGGATTGGTTGACCGTGCATGATGCGGTTGTGAATTGCAAAAGCAAGACTATTGATTTGAGGTGCGCAAATAACGAAGTAATCCGAGTTGAGTCTACAGACTTGGATGGGTTGCCAGTTGTAATATCCTCAATGTTGGCCCAGAAATATGTAAGAAAAGGGTGCGAAGCATACCTTGCATATGTACTTGATGACAAAGAATTAGAAAAGAAACCCGAATCTGTGCCGGTGGTTTGTGAATACCTGGATGTTTTTCCTGAAGAATTACTGGGTTACCACCTGTTCGGGAGGTAGAGTTTGGTATTGAGCTTGTACCTGGGACTACGCCGATTTCGATAGCTCCGTATCGTATGGCACCAACTGAGTTAAAAGAGTTGAAAGCTCAGTTGCAAGAATTGACGGATAGAGGTTTTGCTCGACCAAGTTTCTCACCTTGGGGTGCACCAGTATTGTTCGTGAAAAAGAAGGACGGAACCATGAGGTTGTGCATTGACTATCGTCAACTTAATAAAGTGACGATAAAGAATAAATATCCGTTACCGCGTATTGATGATTTGTTTGATCAACTAAAGGGAGCCTCAGTGTTCTCAAAAATAGATTTGAGATCGGTTATTATCAGTTGTGGGTTCGAGATTCGGACGTACCCAAAACTACTTTCAGAACGAGGTACGGTCACTACGAATTCTTAGTGATGCCGTTTGGGCTTACTAATGCCCTGCGGTATTTATGGATTTGATGAATCGGATCTTCAGACCATATTTGGATCGGTTCGTAGTTGTGTTCATTGATGACATCTTGGTCTATTCAAGAGATGAGACCGAACATGCTGAGCACCTGAGACTAGTGTTGCAAATGTTGCGGGATAAGCAGTTATATGCTAAGTTCAGTAAGTGTGAGTTCTGGTTAAGAGAGGTTAGCTTCTTGGGTCATGTGGTATCCGCATCGGGTATTCGAGTTGACCCGAGCAAAATTTCAGCCATACTTAACTGGAAGCCTCCAAGAAATATTACTGAAGTTCGGAGCTTTTTGGGACTCGCCGGTTATTACCGACGATTTGTCAAAGGTTTCTCGATGATAGCCACACCAATGACGAAGCTACTTCAAAAGGATGTTAAGTTCAAATGGATGGAGAAATGTCAGAAAAGTTTTGATCAACTAAAAACTTATTTGACTGAAGCTCCAATTTTAGTGCAACCCGAATCAGGCAAAGAGTTTGTCATTTATAGTGACGCATCCCTACTTGGGCTGGGCTGCGTATTGATGCAAGAAGGTCGAGTGGTGGCCTATGCGTCGAGACAATTAAAGCCACATGAGAAAAATTAGCCGACCCATGATCTTAAACTAGCTGCCATCGTGTTTGCTTTAAAAATATGGCGACATTACCTATTTGGTGAAAAGTGCCATGTATTTTCGGATCACAAAAGTCTCAAATATTTGATGACTCAAAGAGACTTAAATCTGCGACAAAGACGTTGGCTTGAGTTGTTGAAAGATTACGAGCTTGTCATTGATTACCACCCGGGAAAGGCTAATGTGGTTGCGGACGCCTTAAGTCGGAAGTCATTGTTTGCTTTACGAGCGATGAATGTGCATTTGTCTGTTCTACCCGACAATGTGTTAGTAGCTGAATTAAAAGCCAAACCATTATTGACTCATCAAATTCGTGAAGCTCAGAAAGTCGACGATGAATTGGTTGCAAAATGGGCTGAGTGTGTTCCGAACAAGGAATCGGAGTTTCAAATTGATGATGATGATTGTTTGAGGTTCAGAAGTCGTTTGTGTGTTCCAAGGAATTCGGGACTCATTTCGATGATTCTGAACGAAGCCCATTGTAGCCGAATGTCAATTCACCCGGGGAGTACGAAAATGTACAACGATTTGAAACGTTGGTTTTGGTGGCATGGTATGAAACGAGACATCTCCGACTTTGTTTCGAGATGTTTAATATGTCAACAAGTGAAAGCGGAACATCAAGTGCCTTCAGGATTACTTCAGCCGATCATGATACCCGAGTGGAAATGGGATCGAGTCACAATGGACTTTGTGTCCGGACTGCCATTGTCAACAAGTAAGAAGGATGCGATTTGGGTTGTTGTTGATAGACTGACTAAGTCGGCTCACTTTATCCCCGTGCGTACGGATTTTTCATTGGATAAACTAGCCGAATTGTATGTTTCTCAGATTGTGAGATTACACGGGGTACCTATTTCTATCGTGTCGGATAGAGATCCGAGATTTACCTCACGATTTTGGAAGAAATTGCAAGAAGCTTTGGGTACCAAGCTGCATTTTAGCACTGCTTTTCACCCCCAAACCGATGGTCAATCCGAGCGGATAATTCAGATACTTGAGGATATGTTGAGATGTTGCATCCTCGAGTTCAGTAGTTCATGGGAACGGTATTTACCTTTGATTGAATTCGCTTACAACAATAGTTTTCAATCAAGTATTAAGATGGCACCTTACGAGGCTTTGTACGGTCGTAAATGCCGTACACCATTGTTTTGGACCGAGCTCGGTGAAAGTAAAATTTTCGGAGTTGATTTGATTAAGGATGCCGAACAGAAAGTAAAGGTAATCCGTGAAAGTCTGAAAGCAGCCACAGATCGTCAGAAGTCGTACGCGGATTTGAAACGAAAAGACATTGAGTATCAGGTGGGAGATAAAGTGTTTCTTAAAGTTTCACCTTGGAAAAAGATAAATTGAGTCCGAGGTTCATTGGGCCGTATGAAATATCCAAAAGAATTGGTCCAGTGGCATATAGATTGATTTTACCTCCTGAACTTGAAAGAATTCACAACGTTTTTCATGTTTCGATGCTTCGACGTTATAGATCTGACCCCTCCACATAATTAATCCCTCCGAGGTTGACATTCAATCCGATATGAGTTATGAAGAAGAGCCGATGCGTATCCTAGCTCGTGAAGTGAAGGAGTTGCGAAACAAAAGGGTTCCGTTAGTAAAGGTGTTATGGCTCAAACACGGGATCGAGGAAGCTACTTGGGAAACCGAAAGCTCGATGAAAGAACGATACCCAAACCTATTTACCGGTAAGATTTTCAGGGACAAAAATTTCTTAAGTGGGGGAGAGTTGTGACAGCCCAAAATTGACCCTAGTCGGGAAGTGGTTTCGGGACCACAAAACCGAGTTATAAAAATAATTAATTGCTATGTTCTATGTTTATTATGTGTGTGTACATGCATATGTGGAAGTTTCATTCCCTAATTTTGCCAATTGCATGAGGAATTATTAAATAGGGATCAACATGAGACATGGTGAAATATGATAGGCTAATTTTAAAGGGCTTATTAGTGCATGTCAACACAAGGGTGGACTTGCATGTCAAATTGCCCAATTCCCTTATAGTGGCCGGCCAAGATGGATTGATGATGGGCAATATATTTGTTGAATTTGATATTATAATAAGAAATTGGGTTATTGGAGTTATAATGAATAAAAGAAAGAATAAAAGAAAAAAAGAAAGGTAATGAAAACAAAGCTTGTATCCTTGGTTCTTCTTGGCCGATTGTAAAGAGGAAGATAGGAGGGAAACATTCGGCCACTTGAAGCTTGAGAAGGTTAGTAAAAATTTTGTTATTTTTTGAAATTTTAAGTTTAGTTTAAGTCAATTAGCTAGTTCCATATTAGCCCATTTGAAAACTTGGAATTTTAGATGTTGGTTTGAGCTTTCAGTTGTGGTTGTCAAGGGAGGAAATGATATTTTGTTTGTCTTCAACAATTGATTGGTATATAAGTGTTAAATGTGAGAAAATTTTGTTTGGGTAATTGTAATAAATAATTAGAGGCTTAATTATCAAAAGGTTTCGGTTTTGATATTATTTTTATAAGCGTAATTAGTTCAATTTGATAATAAGGTATGAGGTGATAAGTAAAATTTTCATGGTGGTTTAGGTTTAATGACATTCGGCTATGGTATTTGACAATGGTAAATTTTGTTGTTTCATGATAAAGATAGATGAGTGTTTGAGCTATACAAATAATCATATGTGAGCAATGGGTGCTAAAGGGAAAGGAATCGACTACCTTATTATGTACCAAGGCCGAATGTGTACTTGAATTAGGAAGTTATTGAGTAATGTTTGTACCTTAAGTGATAGAATAGAGTGAATGCTTGGAATGTGATATGTGTGAATTATATGTTAAATTAAGGTTTGCTAAGCTAGCTATTAAGGTGAAATGCAAATGTTAGTATTTGATTTGGTAATAATCTGCTTGGGGACAGCAGCAGTAAGGTGATTTTGGAAAATCGCCATAATTTGTAGGAGTTGAATTAGAAGCTGAGTAAATTATGTCATTAAAGCTTGAAGAGTCTATTTTCTTACAAAAGAAACTATAAGAACTAAAGAGTTACCGATCTTGAGATATTTGAAGTATTGTGGGGCTGAGTCAAAATGACTACTAGATTCCCTGTTCTGTTTTTAGGAAATCATTATAAATTGTACAAAAATGATTATAAGATAAAATTTATATGCTTAAACTCCTTAATGAGTCTAGTTTCAAATTAAATCAAATACAACACATTTGGAATTCTGTAAAATGAGAAATTTGATTCGTAGTGAAGAGTGGTCAGATTAGTCAAACAGTGAAACAGGGGAAACTTTAAGAAAAATCTGGTATTGATTGGACAAGCCTAAAATTCTTAAAATTTTATGGATGGAAGATATACAAGTCTATATTCAGGGAAAATTAACGGAAAGTAATTTAGAGTTTTGTAGCTCCAGTTATAAATAATTTAGTGACTGCTGCTCAGGGAAAATAGCTCGTAGTGAATATGTGATTTTGTTGTAAACATTAATGAAAATTTGCTAATGAATTATTTATTGATTTTTATAAAGCTTACTATAATCTATGTGTGTGAAAGTCGAATCAATTTATATATTATTCTGAAAGTAATACTTGAATAGTCGATTAATGACTATTTTAAAATTTGTTGAACTTAAGCTCAAGAGCAAAGGGGAACTAAATCCGATAAAGGGAAGGAAAAAGTAATTGAATAGCCATTGAAGTCGTTCGACAACATCCGAGGTAAGTCTTCGAGTAATGACCCTACTTGAATTATATTGAAATGATTAGTCATCCTATGATGGATAGTCAAATGTGCATAGAGACTATGTTATAAAGCCAATTGAAATCATGCTCTTTGTGTGTGGCTATTGAGCCGAAATTGGAAAGGTTTAATAAATGCTTTGTGTTTGAGCCTTAGTAACGAAAGTAAAATATGGATGTGTCATGATTGTTGATATATATATGCATGAGCATTTGAATTTTATCCGGGCTAAGACCCGAAGGCATTTGTGCGAGTTGATATATCCGGGCTAAGACCCGCAGGCATTTGTGCGAGTTGATATATTCGGGCTAAGACCCGCAGGCATTTGTGCGAGTTGATATATCCGAGCTAAGACCCGCAGGCATTTGTGCGAGTTGATATATCCAGGCTAAGACCTGCAGGCAATTGTGCAAGTTGATATATCCGGGCTAAGACCCGGAGGCATTCGTGCGAGTTGCTATGCCCGGGTTAAGACCCGAAGGCAATTGTGCTTGTGGTAATATCCGGCTAAATTCCGAAGAAACTTGGGTATGAATGTGAGCGTTTTGTGCTGTAATAAATTCAATTAATACGCTCAACAAACCCAAACGATAAGGTATGTTTGCATGTGATTCGGAAAAGTCGATTCGTTTTAAGTAGTATTCGTTCAATCGACTAACGAACTTTTGGGCTTTTATATGGGTTGATACCTTGTGTGTGTATATATGTTGACGAATTGTGAAGTAAGCATGATTATGAGAATGTTTATTAATAAAGTGATTCATTTAGCTATGTGAATGTAATACTTTAGTCAAAGCCGATTTCATTACTTGAAACTTACTAAGCTTTAAAATGCTTACCCCGTTGCTTTGACTCTCTGTTTTATAGATTTTGTTCGTTAGCTATCGGATTCGGGATCATCGAAGTCGAAGTCATCCACACTATCAAAGCTCTTTTGGTACTCTTTTAGTTGAACTCTGGATATGGCATGTATAGGACTACCCCTTGTTGTTTTAAGCACTTTTTGTGATGTATGTGTGTACAGCCATGCGAAAATGGCTTGTAGAAGTGGAGTATGGCATTAGACCATTTGTGTTTATGTATGTATATATGGTTTCATGATGTGACTATGGTTTGGAATGGAAGTGTTGGGCAAATGATCAGCCATTGGAATGGCTAAATATGATCATATGTGGACCTATGTATGACAAAACCCTAGTTGGTCCATGGTAACCACGAAATAGGTAAAGTTTACCTTGAAAACAGATGCTGACAGCAGCAGTGGTGTGGATTTGAAAAATCACAAAAATTTGTAGGAATGTAATTAAATAGTGAATAAATTATGTAATCGAACCTTGATGAATCTATTTTCATATGAAAGTAACGAAACAATCATATGAACAGTATATTAAGAGATATTAAAGTTCTCGTGAAACAGGGTCAGAACGGTTTCTGGATCTCCTGTTTCGACTTTGAAAATTTACCATAAATTAACCAGAGATAATTAGGAGTCATACCATATATGTATAGATTTCTCTCTGAGTCTAGTTTCTATAGAAACAAACGGCATCAGTATTGGAGCCCTGTACAAGGAGATATCCACGTCGTAATGCGCAAAGGTCAGGGTAGTCGATCCCTGTAACATGGGAGACTTTGACTAATAAACTGTACTAATTGGCCTGACCAAAAATTCTAGAAAAAAATATGTAGATGGGCATATGAGTCTAGTTTCAGGGAAAAATCACGAAACTGATTTTCGAGTTGTGAAACTCAAGATATGATTTTTAAAGAGACTATTACGCAGATTGGCAGTGTCTGGAAAATTTTTAAAAGTCTGTTAACACCTCGTGTTCGACTCCGGTGACGGTCTCGGGTTCGGGGTGTTACATGCCTACATCACGATAATAGTTAGTTCAAGAACGAGTAATTATAAATATTTAAAACCTATCACGAAATAACGCGATCAATTGCCACACCTTAACTTTATGACTCGTCTGCGGTCGCAATCAATTAATTAAGTTTTATGTCTATTCAAGCAGTTTCAGATACTAAACCCAAAACCCCTTACAAAGCCCAAACAAGACTACATACATGCATATGGCCCACTAGGCCCAATCTCATTCTCATGGCCCATTAGGTCCAAATCACATTCGTATGGCCCATTAGGCCTAAATCACAATCGTATGGCCCATTAGGCCCAAATCACATTCTTATGACCCATTAGGCCCAAATCACATTCGTATGGCCCATTAGGCTCAAATCACATTCATAGTCATGCTTTCATACAACTTCTCATCACTTAGTATCAAGTTGCCCATTTTGCCTATTTTGGGCCTACAGCCCATCGGCCCATTTAGCCCATTCTGGTCCCGTTGGCCAATACACGGTCCATGTCCATGGTATCGCCCATGGGGCCCCTGATAACCTATCGGTTTCCCCTTACGAGTGTTCGTGCACTCGCAGGTCTATTATAGCCACAATTTTGGCTTTTCAGCATTTTGGCTTTTCGGCATTTCGGGATTTGTCGATCTACTGTGTGTGTGCAGTGTATGTGCACACCTGGTAATATAGCGTCGTGCGATCCCCCCTAGCCATGAACCTACAATCGATATCACTCAATGATTAACCACACATACTTATCGAATACCTTGCCAAAAGCTGAGGTCTTACCTTAACCTTACCTGGAACGCCAAGCCTTAATGGCTTTTTCTTGCTCACTAATCACGAGCACTTCCTAGATCTGCATTAACCTTATTGTTAAAAACATAATGGGTGACTTATATCCAACATATGTCACCCTTTCCCATTAAAGCCTATTCGGCCAACCTTTACCAAAATGAAGAACACTTACCAAAGTTTCAACACTTAGAGAGCAAACCGGCAGAGATCCAAAAGACTGAGGTTCGATACTAATCCTACCAAAACCGATTCAGAAGGAGTGAGGGACAGGAGTAATCGATACTTAGCAAAACCAACTGAAAGAACAAAACACTTACACTAGAATTGGCTGAGGTAGAAGGAGTAGTAGCAGCACAGAGGATATTCGGCTTCTAAGGTTTGTATGATGGAAAAGGTTATTCGGCACAAAGTAAAAGAGCAGTAGCAACCGTTTACAACCAGTGGTGAATCAAAAAAGAAGTATTGAGTAGGGGAAAGAATGGAAAATCGGCACAAAGTAAAGAAAGAAGAACAAGGGATTTCGACTTTTTGATCCTTGGAGAGAAAAATGTTTTCTAGTAACAAGGAAAGGGAGAATTTGGCATTAGCCTGGAATCCTCACATTCGACACCTATATATAGTCTATAGCCGAATTTCCTATGCCCAAATTCCTAATTCGGCTCCACCTCTTCTTCACTCCTCATCTCCTAATTTTTCTCCCTGATAAATCCCTAATCCCCTCATCAAATTTCTCCTCTTATCACTCCCTACAGTGTTCATATCCAACGCCAACACTGACCATCTCTTAAACAAAAATAAATCCTTCTTTTGAGCAATGAGGGATTCAAACCCCAAACCCCATTGCCCTGCATGTGACACCACTTGCCATTCCACCACAAGGCTTTCTTGTGTCCAATTCCTCCTTCATTTATTCAAAAGCTAAGCTACTTGCCATCGGGGTTCTTTTAAGTATTAACCTATAATTTCCTTCACCGTTAAGTTCGAACTCAAACCTTAACTAAGACCTATTATCACATAAATAAAACTTAACTAGGAATATTAAGCACACTTCTTATCAAAATCGAAATAAAAAAAGAAAATTTGGGATTTCGAGACTTTTGGGGCGTTACAAGTTCAAACGAGATTTTTTGATATCACATCTCTGTTAAGCTTGCTCGTAATGTCAATCTCAATGTCCATAACACTCATCACTTACTCG
Organism: Gossypium hirsutum; assembly: GCF_007990345.1. Classification (NCBI taxonomy): domain Eukaryota; kingdom Viridiplantae; phylum Streptophyta; class Magnoliopsida; order Malvales; family Malvaceae; genus Gossypium; species Gossypium hirsutum. Next base: position 87,198,064 of record NC_053433.1, on the reverse strand, counting down.
TGGAGTAATCAAAGCATAACTCGTAATAACATTGAAGAATTTTAATTCACGTAATACTCAACATAAAAAATATAACATAACATCACATTATTTTATATGAACTTACCTCGGTACAAAATGATGAAAACGAGCCTATTCTTCGTAAACCTTGTTTTTCCCCCGATCAAAACCCGAATCATGTTTTTCTTGATCTATAATGCCAAATTTAACTTATTTAATACATACATTGTTTCAATCGACCCATAACACATACTTTGATAAAATTACCTTTTTACCCCTAACTTTTCACTTATTTACAAATTGGTCCTTAGGCTCGTAAAATGAAATACATGCATTTTCTTTACTACCCAAGCCTAGCCGATTCATATTCCTACTCTTAGCAGCCTACGTTTTTCTTTATTTCACATATTTACTGCCCATTTTACAACTTTTACAAATAGGTCCTTTACATGCATTTCCATCAAAAATCACTTAGTAAAAGATGTTAAACACACATCAAACTTTTATATTCCTCCATTAAATATCAAAAATACATGCATGTCACACATGGGTAAGTTTTTGAACATGAACCCTAGCTTAAAATAAGGGTAGAAATAACTAGATCATGTTTCAAAGATCTCAAAAACATGAAGAACATAAAAAACAGAGCTAAGATGTACTTACTATTGAGCTTGAAAAGTTGAAAAACCCTAGATATGGAACCCTTAGGAATTTCAGCTATGGCATGGAGAAGATGAGCAAATTTTGCTTGATTTTTCCCTTTTTTATTCTTTTATTAACTAAATGACTAGATTGTCCTTTAATGCCTTTCTTTTAAATTTTCCTTAGCATGCCTACTTTTTTCTATAATTTTAAAACTTGGTCAAATTACTATTTAAGGACCTCTAGTTAAAAATCCATAGCAATTTCATGCTTAAAGCTTCTAGAACTCAAGTTTTGCAACTTATTCAATTTAGTCCCTAACTTCAAATTGGACACTTTAGGCATAAAATTTCTTCATGAAAATTTTACACAAACATGCATTCATATCATGGATCATCAAATAATCATAAAATAATTATTTCTACTTCATATTTTTGGTCTCGAAACCACTGTTTCGACTAGGCCCTAATTTTGGGATGTTACATCTTAGTTGATTTTTGAATGTATTGTTGTGTGAATTGTTGTGTTGAAGTTTCGGATTCACAAGGACCATCTACAAGCTAGAAAAGGCTAGTTTTAACTTTCAGCATTTCGGCAAAAGCGTAGTGGTAAATCTTTAGATTAATTGCTTGTGGACATGATTTATGCGTTATTTGGGAATTTAGTGGTACTAAACCCTTACTCTAAATTTTGAGTGTAAGCTTTCTTGTACCCAGGTTTATCTTGTGCGATATGTGCTTGTGTTATTGTGAAATTGTGAACTAAAATGAGATGCTATATATGTGCTATATATTTATGATTACTGTTGTGAAAGAGTATATGTGTAAGCATGTCATACATGCTAAGTGACATTGATAATATTGTGCAAATGATACAAATGTGCAGTGAAAGTAATAAAAAATCGATAAGTAATATGTATGTTTAAATACAAATATTTTGACCTTGTGATACTTGAGACCATTGGATATAATTGGCATGCCATAAGATTGTGAGTACTCATCAATATGTTTGATAAATCGTAATTCATACATATTTCTATCTCATGCTTAGCACATTTTATGGATGATTTATCTTTAAATTTGGTGAATTCGATGCTCCTAATGCCTTAATTTCATGTTTTATACTTAGGTGATCATAGGAGAGTGAAAGGAACGAGATATGGGCCAAAAACGAAGAAAATGGGCCAACGTACGAAATCAACACAGCTGGACTTCCTTACACTGGCATACCGCACGGTCGTGTCAATTTGGCAGAATCGAACCACGACTCACAGGGGTAGACCACATGCCCGTGCCTATTTAACAGGCTTGACCACGGCCTGAAGTAATCGCACATGGGCGTGTCCTTGTCAAGCACAAGCAGAGTCCTATTCGGAAAATGTAACACCCCTTACCCGTATCTGTCGCCGGAACAGGGTACGAGGTATTAACAAATTATAGTATATACTATTAAATAAAACCCAACAAAAATATGGCGTGCAATTTGATCATGAATCATTATAACATATGCCATTAACAATACAAACCAATTTCAAAGGCTTCGTACAAAATGATTAGTTTGATACTATAAGTAGTATTTTAAACCTAGACAATTATGACATATAACAAAATAACTAAGTCTGCTATACATGCCATATTTCAAAATGTTGAGTTCAGATACCAAGAGTATTGATAGTGCGGGCGGATCTTCAACGATCTCTAACTCCTGTGCTAGCTGGATGACACTATAAGACAAAGGAGAGAAAAGAAAGTAAGCTTATAGCTTACTAAGTAAGTATATAAATAACTGATAAGGAATCTAATATGTTTACAACATAACTCAATTATATCATTATTTTTAATTTTTTTACTATTTACTCCGGTTTGATCAAACTGTCCCTCATGCGTCATAATCACTAAATAAATCATAACTCGAGTTAAAAAATTCCAAATTCAAATCCGTAAAATTTCCCTAAATCTAGACTCATAAATCTTCTTACTAATTTTTTCTCTAGAATTTTTGGTTCAGTCAATTAGTACAGTTTATTAGTTAAATTTTCCCCCGTTACACAGCTCAACTGATCTGACCTCTGTTAACTACGAATTGAATTTCTCTCAGTACACAATTCAAATAACCATGAAACCTATTTCATTTAAAACTAGACTCAATAAGGAATTTAGGAATATAAACTATATTTCTTAATTTGTTTTGTACAATTTTTAATGATTTTTCAAAGTTGGAACAGGGGATCATATAGTCATTCTGCACAAGTCACACACAATTGTAAATATCTCAAAATATAGAATTCCTTTGCTTGCTCTGTTTCTTTTATATGAAAATAGACTCATTAAGATTTAATTTCACATCTCATTCAACCTCGAATTAAATTTCTTCTATTTTTGATGATTTTTAAAAATCACATCACTGATACTGTCCAAAACAGTTTTAATGCTAATTTCACTCTTTCACACATTCTTTGTACTAACCTCATTTTAACTTATATATATATCACAAATCATTTTCACTACATTTCACACATCACAAGTATAGGCCCATGACTACAATGTCACCACAAAGCCATCCCGTTGAACAATTTGGATTAATCCTCGATACTTGACGGTTTCAGCACACAGCCCCACAATCATATTTCATTTAATTCGGCTCTCTTGTACACATGGTGAACACTTAGTACCACTCATGCAACCTAGCCGATTTGTCTCGTAGCTCTCTTGTCTACATGGTGTCCTTCACTTGGAATCACGCATGCGACCTAGCTACATTTATCTCTCACGTAGCTCTCTTGTCTACATGGGATACATCCCGTATCACACAAGTGACCTAGCTACTACATAGTATCTCGTAGCTTTCTTGTACACATGATGTGCACTCGGCACCATACATGTGACCTAGCTACGCCTCCTCTATTTTATTCGATCTTTTCGAATGTTCAACCGGGATCTCTCTCTCTATTACTTATTTCCATTCTTCCAATAGTCGATTTATACTTCAACATCATCTAATATATATAATAGGCTGAAATATAAGAATGTAAATGAAATTAATGTATTATATACGTACAAACTTACCTCGGTGCAAAATATGGGAATTTTGCAATTTAGTCCAAAACTTTCTCCTTCCCCCGTTCGAGGTCGATTCCACGCTTTTCTTGATCTATAACAACATATTTAGTTCATTTAACAATCGAACTATTTATTTTAATTCAAAAATTACATTATACAAAAATTACATTTTTGCCCCCTAACTTTTACAAAATTATGATTTTTCCCCAAGGCTCGGAAATTTAATTTCAGCCCTTATTCTTATGTTTAATGACCTACTGATCATTTTTCTCTTCTATGGCAACATCAAATTCTCACTCTAACACATAGTTATGAATAATAGGTATTTTTATCGATTATGCTGTTTTGCTCGTTTTCGTTAAAAATCGCTTAGAAAAGATCGTTCTCCTAACTTCAAACATTCATATTCTACCATCAAACAACACAATACATGCCTATCATTCATGGGTAAATTTTTAAGCATACACCCTAACTCGAAATAATGGTAGAAATAAGTAAATCGAGCTACGAAGATTTCAAAAATGTGAAGAACATTAAAAACGGGGCTTGAAATCACTTACTATGAAGCTTGAAAATTGAAGAAACCCTAGCTATGGAGGAGAGCAAATTTCGGCAGCAACTAGTGAAGATGATGACCAATTTTGTGTTATTTTTCCCATTTTATTTCATTTAATATACAAATGACCAAAATGCCCTTACTACTAAACTTTCCAAAAATTCCCTCCATGTCCAACTTTTGTCCATAACTTAGGAATGGGTCAAATTGCTATTTAAGACCTCCTAGTTAATATCCCAAAACAATTTCATACTAAAAACTTCTAAAACACGAGTTTTACAATTTATTCGGTTTAGTCCCTAATCTCAACTTAAGCGCTCAATGCATAGAATTTCATCACGAAATTTTCACGAAATCATGAAATCATATCATAAACCCCAAAATAATTATAAAACAATTATTTCTATCTCAGATTTGTGGTCACGAAACCACTATTCTGATTAATCGGGTTGTCACAATTCTCCCCCCTTTAGAGATTTTTGTCCCCGAAAATCTTACCGGTAAAGAGGTTTGGGTACTGTTTCCTCATAGCTTCCTCAGGTTCCCACGTAGCCTCTTCTATCCCATGTCTGTGCCACAATACTTTCACTAAGGCTATACTTTTATTTCTTAACTGTTTAATTTCTCGAGCCAAAATCTTTATTGGTTCCTCCTCATAGGTCATATCCGGTCAAATCTCAATTTCTGTTGGAGTAATCACATGTGAAGGATCATAACGATAACGTCACAACATTGATACATGAAACACGTTATGAATTCTTTCTAACTCTGTCGGTAAGGCCAACCGATATGCCACTGGTCCAATCTTCTCAGTAATCTCGTACGGCCCAATAAAACGTGGACTCAACTTGCCTTTTCGGCTAAATCTCAGAATCTTTTTTCCATGGTGACACGTTCAAGAACACTTTATCACCCACCTGAAATTCAATCTCTTTTCTTTTTAAATCTGCATATGACTTTTGTCGATCTGAAGCAGCTTTCAAGCAATCCCGAATTACTTTTATTTTCTGTTCGGTTTCTTTAACTAGGTCAATTCCGTGAATCTGTTTCTCACTAAGTTCGGTCCAAAATAAAGGAGTCTGACATTTACGACCATACAAGGCTTCGTACGGTGCCATTTGTATACTTGACTGATAACTGTTATTGTAGGCAAATTCAATCAAAGATAGATATTTCTCCCAACTACCTCCAAATTCTAAGACACAGCATCTAAGCATATCCTCGAGTACCTGGATTACTCTTTCTGACTGACCATCTGTTTGTGGATGAAACGCGGTACTAAAGTTCAATTTTGTACCCAAAGCTTCTTGTAACTTTTTCCAAAATCTCAAGGTAAATCCCGGATCTCTATCTGATATTATAGACATAAGTACTCCGTGCAACCTCACAATTTCAGCAATATATAATTCGGCTAATTTATCAAGTGAGTAATCGGTACGTACTGGTATAAAGTGGGCTGACTTTGCTAATCTATCAACCACTACCCAGACAGCATCGTTCTTTTTAGGAGTCAAAGGCAAACCGGTTACAAAATCCATGGTAATCTTGTCCCATTTCCACTCAGGCACTATTACAGGTTGAAGTAGTCCTGAAGGCACTTGATGTTCAGCTTTTACTTGTTGACAGATTAAACACTTGGTTACAAATTCAGAAATGTCCCTTTTCATACCTGGCCACCAATACAACTTCTTTAAATCATTATACATTTTTGTGCTACCAGGGTGAACTGATAAACAGCCACTGTGCTCCTCATGTAATATTTTCTGAATCAATTCATCGTTTTACGGTACACATATCCTGTCTCAAAACATCAAACAGTCGTCTGGTCCAACTCGAAAATCTGAGTCGTAACCTGATTCGCATTGAGTTCTCTTGGTTCGCAACTCACTATCGTTCTTTTGAGCATCACAAATCAGCAGGAGAAATAACGGTTTAGCCCTCATCTCTGCTAAGATTGACCCATCATCAGACAATGCTAACCCCGTATTCATGGATCTCAAAGTAAAAAGAAATTTCCTGCTCAAGGCGTCAGCAACTACATTTGCTTTTCCTGGATGATAATCAATCACTAGCTCATAATCCTTTAATAATTCAAGCCATCTCTGCTGTCGCAGATTCAAATCCTTTTGATTCATCAAATACTTCAAACTTTTTTTATCAGTAAAAATTCGGCATTTTCACCATACAAATAATGTCGCCAAATCTTCAAGGAAAGACAATAGCGGCCAATTCCAAATCATGTGTAGGACTGTTCTTCTCATGCGGTTTTAACTGTCTCGAAGCATAAGCTACCACTTTACCCTCTTGCATCAACACACATCCAAGGCCTGTCAATGATGCATCACTATAAATTACAAACTCCTTTCGTGGCTCAGGCTATACTAAAATTGGTGCTTCAGTCAATCGTGATTTCAACTTTTCAAAACTCTGCTGACATTTATCAGTCCATTCAAACTTAACATTCTTTTGTAACAACTTAGTCATAGGAAAGGCAATCATCGAAAATCCCTCAACAAAACGTCTATAATACCCGGCCAAGCCTAAAAAGCTTATAACCTCGGATACATTCTTTGGCGGTTTCCAATCAACGATCGCAGATATCTTGCTTGGATCCACCCGAATACCATCACCTGAGACTATATGTCCCAAAAATCCGACTTCACGAAGCCAGAACTCACTTTTACTAAACTTAGCAAACAGTTTCTTTTCTCTCAAGATCTGTAATATGGTTTTCAAGTGTTCGGCATGTTCAGACTCATCCCGAGAATAAATTAGAATCCCATTTTCTTAATTAATCCTCGCGGGTAGATTGATTTTTGATTGATTCTATATAAATAGATATAAAATAAAAATTTTCTATTTATTCTAAATCTATAATTTCGAATTTATATTTAGAATAAATAGAATTTCGAATTAAAAGTTTTTTAATTTCTAAAATTCTAATAAATATTAGATATTAGTTAGATATTAGAATTCATCTATAAACACTACTACAAACTTATCCAAATATGGCCGAAAGATCCGGTTCATTAAGCCCATAAATATGGCTGGAGCATTTGTTAAGCCGAAAGGCATCACAAGAAACTCATAATGTCCATACCTTGTCCTAAAGGCGGTTTTCGACACATCTGACTCCTTAACTCTCAACTGGTAGTAACCAAACCTCAAATCGATCTTTGAAAACACTGTGGCCCCCTTTAACTGATCAAATAAATCATCAATCCTCAGCAATGGGTACTTGTTCTTTATAGTCACCTTATTAAGCTGACGGTAATCAATGCAAAGTCTCATTGAACCCTCCTTCTTCTTTACGAACAATACAGGAGCACCCCAGGGAGAGAAACTCAGTCTCACAAATCCCTTATCTATTAACTCTTGCAACTGAGCCTTCAATTCTTTTAATTCAGTCAGAGCCATTCTATATGGAGCAATCGAGATCAGTGCAGTACCCGGCAACAAATCAATGGCAAACTCTATCTCTGTGTTCGGAGGCAACCCAGGCAATTCCTCTGGAAATACATCTGGAAACTCACAGACTATCGGTACTGATTCAAACTTCAGTTGAGGCAACTCAGTATTCATTACATAAGCCAGATAAGCTTCACACCCTTTCCTCATGTATTTCTGTGCAGAAATGTGTGAAATCACCATAGGCAATTTATTTGATTCATCTGTTTCAACCCACAGAATTTCTCCATTTTCACATTTCAACTCTAGTGTTTTTTGTTTACAATCTACCTTGGCATCATACAATGTCAACCAGTCCATTCCCAAGATAACGTTAAACTCATCAAATGGTAACAGCATTAGATTAGCCAGAAAACAGTGGCCTTGAATCATTAATGGGCAATTCTTGCAAACCTTGTCAACTAACACATATTGGCCTAAGGGGTTCGACACTTTAATCGTAAACTCAGTAAACTCAACAGGCAACTTTTTATGAGATACTAAATTCATGCAAATATAGGAATGAGTGGACCCGGGATCAATCAATGTAATAATAATAGTATCATAGAGAGAAAATGTACCAGTAATGACATCGGGAGATGATGCATCTTCTCGGGCACGTATAGCATAAGCTCTAGCAGGTGCTCTAGCTTCTGATCTCGCCGCTGAATCTTTCATCGCAGTTTTACTGCTAGTCCCACCTCCAGTATTTCTCGGTGGTCTACCTCTACTAGTGGTGGTATTCTATCTAACACTCTGAAATCTTTCTTCTTTAACTTTCTCTGGACAGTCTCTAATAAAATGCTCGCGAGAACCGCACCTGAAACAAGCTCGCTCGTTTCCCCAACACTCACCATAATGTTGTCTGCCACATTGCTGACACTCGGGCTTTCTAGGTCGCACATTACCCACACTTGCCACTAAAGTAGCTTGAGCTTTAGACCCCGAATATGCTCTACCATGATCTCTATGTGAATCCCCAGTTGAAACTGTCATTCGAGGGTTTGTCTCTTTGGACCTCTTTGATTGAGATTGAAATGACTTGCTTATCAGATTTTTTCTGGCATCTCGAGCCTCAATAGTAGCTTTTCTTCTTTCTTTGTTCAATTCTTCGGCTTTAAGAGTTTGGTCAACCAATACTACAAATTCTTTCAACTCTAAAATTCCTAAAAGCTCTTTATTTAGTCCATCCTCAAACCTTCTGCACATAATGGCCTCGGTGGACACACATTCCTGGGCATACTTGCTGAGTCTTACAAATTCACGTTCATACTCTGCCACAGACATCTTGCCCTGCTTCAATTCAAGGAACTCCTTCCGTTTTTTATCAATAAATCGCTGACTTATGTATTTCTTTCTGAATTCTTCCTGGAAGAAATCCCAAGTAACTCTTTCTTTTGGCACCACTGCTACCAAAGTCTTCCACCAGTGGTAGGCCGAATCTCTCAAAAGTGATGCAGCACACTTTAAGCACTCCTCGGGTGTACATGAGAGCTCATCAAATACACGGGTAGAATTTTCAAGCCAGAACTCCGCTTTCTCAGGATCATCATCGATCTTTTCTCTAAACTCTTCGGCCCCTTATTTTCGAATCTTATCAACCGGAGGCTTGTTCGTTCTTACCAAATCTATGCCTTGAGCAGCTACAGGAATCGTCTGAGGTATGGGAGGGGGTGGAGGAGGTTGAGTATTTGGATTTGCTCGAATAAATTCAGTATACCAATTGTTCATCATTTGGAGAAAGGCATCCCGAGCCTCATCTCCCTGTCTCAATGTCTCAGGTCTACTTTCCAAAGGCGCGGTCCCTTGTGCGGGAGCCGGCGTATTACTAGCAGCATCATCAGCCGCAGTTCCTTCAGGATCCATTACTATATTAAAACAAAACACAGTTTAGAATAATCAAGAGTCACCACACTATCACAATATTTTTATAGCATGTATAGCTAGACTTTTACACACACTTTATTAGTCCGAGAACCAACTAAACTATAGCTCTGATACCACTAAATGTAACACCCCTTACCCGTATCCGTCGCCGGAACAGGGTACGAGGTGTTAACAAATTATAGTATATACTATTAAATAAAACCCAACAAAAATATGGCGTGCAATTTGATCATGAATCATTATAACATATGCCATTAACAATACAAACCAATTTCAAAGGCTTCGTATAAAATGATTAGTTTGATACTATAAGTAGTATTTTAAACTTAGACAATTATGACACATAACAAAATAACTAAGTCTGCTATACATGCCATATTTCAAAATGTTGAGTTCAGATACCAAGAGTATTGATAGTGCGGGCGGATCTTCAACGATCTCTAACTCCTGTGCTAGCTGGATGACACTATAAGACAAAGGAGAGAAAAGAAAGTAAGCTTATAGCTTAGTAAGTAAGTATATAAATAACAGATAAGGAATCTAATATGTTTACAACATAACTCAATTATATCATATTTTTAATTTTTTTACTATTTACTCTGGTTTGATCAAACTATCCCTCCTGCATCATGATCACTAAATAAATCATAACTCGAGTTACGAAACTCGAAATTCAAATCCGTAAGATTTCCCTGAATCTAGACTCATAAAAATTCTTACTAATTTTTTTCTAGAATTTTTGGTTTAGCCAATTAGTACAGTTTATTAGTTAAAGTTTCCCTTATTACACAGCTCAACTGATCTGACCTCTGTTCACTACAAATTGAATTTCTCTCAGTACACAATTCAAATAACCATGAAACCTGTTTCATTTAAAACTAGACTCAATAAGGAATTTAGGAATATAAATTATATTTCTTAATATGTTTTTTAAAATTCTTAATGACTTTTCAAAGTTGGAACAGGGGATCACATAGTCATTCTGAGCAAGTTACACATAATTGTAAATATCTCAAAATATAGAAATCCTTTTCTTGCTCTGTTTCTTTTATATGAAAATAGACTCATTAAGCTTTAATTTCACATCTCATTCAACCTCTAATTAAATTTCTTCTATTTTTTGTGATTTTTAAAAATCACGTCACTGATACTGTCCAAAACAGTTTTACTGCTAATTTCACTCTTTCACACATTCTTTGTACTAACCTCATTTTAACTTATATATATATCACAAATCATTTTCACTACATTTCATACATCACAAGTATAGGCCCATGACTATAATGTCACCGCAAAGCCATCCCGTTGAACAATTCGGATTAATCCTCGATACTTGATGGTTTCAGCACACAACCCCACCATCATATTTCATTTAATTCGACTCTCTTGTACACATGGTGAACACTTAGTACCACTCATGCGACCTAGCCGATTTGTCTCGTAGCTCTCTTGTCTACATGGTGTCCTTCACTTGGAATCACGCATGCGACCTAGCTACATTTATCTCTCACGTAGCTCTCTTGTCTACATGGGATACATCTCGTATCACACATGTGACCTAGCTACTACATAGTATCCCGTAGCTTTCTTGTACACATGATGTGCACTCGGCACCATACATGTGACCTAGCTACGCCCCCTCTATTTTATTCGATCTTTCCGAATGTTCAACCGGGATCTCTCTCTCTATTACTTATTTCCATTCTTCCAATAGTCGATTTATACTTCAACATCATCTAATATATATAATAGGCTGAAATATAAGAATGTAAATGAAATTAATGTATTATTTACGTAAAAACTTACCTCGGTGCAAAATATGGGAATTTTGCAATTTAGTCCAAAACTTTCTCCTTCCCCCGTTCGAGGTCGATTCCACGTTTTTCTTGATCTATAACAACATATTTAGTTCATTAACACTCGAACTATTTATTTTAATCTAAAAATCACATTATACAAAAATTACATTTTTGCCCCCTAACTTTTACAAAATTATGATTTTTCCCCAAGGCTCGAAAATTTAATTTTAGCCCTTATTCTTATGTTTAATGACCTACTGATCATTTTTATCTTCTATGGCAACATCAAATTCTCACTCTAACACATAGTTATGAACAATAGGTATTTTTATCGATTATGTCGTTTTGCTCGTTTTCGTTAAAAATCGCTTAGAAAAGATCGTTCTCCTAACTTCAAACATTCATATTCTACCATCAAACAACACAATACATGCCTATCATTCATGGGTAAATTTTTAAACATACACCCTAACTCGAAATAATGGTAGAAATAAGTAAACCGAGCTACGAGGATTTCAAAAATGTGAAGAACATTAAAAAGGGGGCTTGAAATCACTTACTATGAAGCTTGAAAATTGAAGAAACCCTAGCTATAGAGGAGAGTAAATTTCGGCAGCAACTAGTGAAGATGATGACCAATTTTGTGTTATTTTTCCCATTTTATTTCATTTAATATACAAATGACCAAAATGCCCTTACTACTAAACTTTCCAAAAATTCCCTCCATGTCCAACTTTTGTCCATAACTTAGGAATGGGTCAAATTGCTATTTAAGACCTCCTAGTTAATATCCCAAAACAATTTCATACTAAAAACTTCTAAAACACGAGTTTTACAATTTATTCGGTTTAGTCCCTAATCTCAACTTAAGCGCTCAATGCATAGAATTTCATCACGAAATTTTCACGAAATCATGAAATCATATCATAAACCCCAAAATAATTATAAAACAATTATTTCTATCTCGGATTTGTGGTCACAAAACCACTATTCTGATTAGGCCCTAATTCGAGTTGTCACAGAAAAGGCCACTTTTGAGGGCTCTTAGGCATTCCAAAGCTTATAAATACACCTTAGAAGAGGAGAAGAGGGGGAACGCAGAGTAGGAAGCAAGAATTACTCAAGGGAATTCGATTGATCCATCTTAAGAGCCAGATTCATCATCAAGGCTGGAGATCTCCCTTTAAGTTCCTTCGAGAGTTTTAAGTTTTCTTATATTTTGTTATATTTATAGTTTTGAGATGTTTTCCTTCATAGGTATGAACTAAACCCCTAAATACCTAAGGGGAATGAAAACTATGACAGATCTTGTTATTATTATTTGAATTGTATGATAAATATTTGACTTGTTCTTAATTATGTGTTCTTAGTTCTTGTTTTGATATTCCAGGATATTGATTCAAGTTAAGCTCTTATTCAGAGGAGGAATAGACCCTGTCTAAGAGTAAATTTGTCATAATTAAGCGGAGTTGATTGCGCGCCTAGAGATAGGGTGACAAGATTTTTCCAGATTAGAGTGAAACCTAATAAGAGAATCCATAGATTGAGTTAATGCAATTCTAGGGTGTTAATTAGAAAGAGATTTCAATCATTCAACCTAGGGTTAAACATTATTAGTCTCGAGAGAGAGATAATGATATAACTTAGGGATTTCTCTGGATCAAGTCAAATGAATAAATCGTCTGATTCAGAGTCAAATAACAAGTGAAGTCTATGTGGATTTATCCTTAAGTATTGTCTTAATCAATCAAAATTTCCCCAAAAGTATTTTCCCAAGTTTTTCTTTCTGTGCATTCTTAGTTAGTAATTAGTTTAGACAACCAAACCTCTTAAATTTTAGGCTAGATAATAAAAAGGAAGTAAATACTAGTACTCATAGTTCCTTTGGGTTCGACAATCCGGTCTTGCTGAACTATACTATTGTTCGATAGGTACACTTGCCTTAATCGTGATAATAAGTTAGTCTTAAGAACATTTCATTTATAAATCTTTAAAACCTGTTACGAATATCACACATCAAGTTTTTGGCACCGTTGCCGGGGAACTAAGATATTAGGAACACTCGATTTTTATTACTTTAGCCATTTACTTTTACTGCAATTTAAATTTTATTCTAATTTTTATTACTAATTCTTCTTTTTCCCTTTTTCTGACAGGTTCTTATAGTTTATGACTAGAAGAAACCCTTCAGGACCATTACTTTTTGACAATGAGATCAGTCGCACAATTCGCAGAAACCAAAGAGAAATAAGGCAAAGCTTAAGATACACAGAGAACGAGCAAGAGGACGATATTCAAACCACAACTAACGAGATGGCTGAAAATCAAGAAAACCTGATACCTCCTGCGATTGCTGTTAATCTAATAAATCAGAATCCTGCTTCGCGCACTATGTATGATTATGCTTAACCGTCTTTAACAGGAACTGAATTGAGCATAGTTAGGACTGCTGTAGCTGCAAATACTTTTGAACTGAAACTTAACACAATTCAAATGATACAGCAATTTGTTCAGTTTGATTGTTTACAGGACGAGGATCCCAACGCTCACTTAGCAAACTTTTTAGAACTATGTGATACATTTAAAATTAATGGCATTTCTGATGATGCCATTCGCCTTTGGTTATTCCCTTTTTCATTAAAAACAAAGCTAAACAGTGGTTGAATTCTTTACTGCGGGGGTCAATCACTACTTGGGAACAAATGATTGAAAAGTTCTTATTAAAATATTTTTCGCTGGCTAAAATGGCTAAATTACGTAATTATATCTCTTCTTTTGTACAAATGGATTTAGAAACACTCTACGATGCATGGGAGAGATATAAGGACCTTTTGCTAAGATGCCCTCACCATGGGTTACCACTCTGGCTATAGGTTCAAACTTTTCATAATGGCCTAAATCCTTCGACTCGACAAATGGTTGACGCAGCTACTGGTGGAACCATCAATAATAAAACAGCTGATGATGCCTATGAATTTAATCCAAGGTAGCCTGCCAAGCAACACTGAATCTAATCCAAGGGAGCAACTCAACGCAATTTCCATTCAAGATGAGGAAGGGCTAGTGGCAAAACCAAGGCCAGAACTAGTGGTAAGCGAAGGTAAGAATGAGGTAGGCCAAAACGAATAAAAATCGGTAAGTCCAGAATATAAACTCGTGTGCTATACCCCAATGCGACAAGGAAAGACCGCTCAGGTGAAAATTTTGGTAAATTCCTTAAACTTTTAAAGAAACTACATAATAACTTACCGTTTATTGAAGCACTTTCACAAATGCCAAACACAATCAAATTGTTAAAGGAGCTTCTGGCAAATAAACGAAAGTTAGATGAAAGGTCGCATGTGGAGCTGAACGCTGTTTGCTCATCCATTCTTCAGAATAAGCTACCCAACAAACTAAAAGATCCAAGGAGTTTTATGATTCCTTATTTAATTGGTAGTTTAGATGTTAATAATGCGTTGGCTGATCTAAGGGCTAGTATCAATATTATGCCTTTCAAATTGTTTAAGCAACTAGGTCTAGGGAAACCCAAACAAACTAGGATGAGCATTCAATTAGCAGAAAAAACTGTCAGATTTCCTAGGGGTATTATTGAAGACGTACTCGTTAAAATTGACAAATTTATATTCCCAGTTGATTTTTTTGTTTTAGACATAGAAGAGGATAGTAACGTTCCTTTAATTTTGGGAAAGCCCTTTTTAGCAACTGTTAGAACAATTATTAACGTTGGCATAGGTGAACTCACACTTCGTGTAGGAGACAAAACAATCACCCTTCAAGCTCGCAACCCGAACAACACATCGAAAATTGAAGGTAATTGTACAAATTGTTCCAGTAAGACTGATCATAAGTTCGAAGGACACACATGAGCCATGTTCAATCCACAACAAAGAATCTACCCATGAAGAACGAAGGTTACGAATCAAGGAGTTAGATGAATGGCTAACATTTAAATTGAGAAAACACGATAAACTAAAACTACGTCAGAATGAGTGCCTCACCAAATTAACTTAAGGTTGGAGATAAAGTTTCATTAGATGACGCAGATCCTCACATTGACACTGCCAAACCGAATGAAGAAATTCCTCTTACGGTACTTAGCATTTTCCCATTTGGTACAGTCGAGGTAAGTCATCCCAAATTCGGCACCTTTAAGGTAAACAATACCCGCCTAAAACCTTATTTTGATGGGATTCATAGCAGGAATGAGGAATATAAACTCCTCGAACCACCATGACCATTCACCAGAAAGGTAAGTCGAGCTTAAACTATAAATAAATGCTTCTCGAGAGGTAACCTGAGCACTAACAATATTAATTTCTTTAAATTTTAGTTTTAACATCTAACATACTAACCGACTCATGGAACGTAGGCTTTCTAAAGCACACACGGCCAGGCACACGGGTGTGCCTTAGGCCGTGTGAAAACAGGGCGAAATTTTCCCCAACACGGGATGTGATAAGTCACCATGACGTGCATTAGGACCGTGGGCGAATCTGCCAAAACAATGCGGGCGTGTGACACGCTAGTGTCATAGAAACGTGGTTAAACCTGAGAAAATAGCACGGGCATTCGCCATGCCCGTGTCTAAAACCCGTGGCCGAACTTGTCAAATTAACATCGACGTGGGCCTACATACACAGGCTTGGGAGAAGAAATCGAAGACAGACACGGCCGTGTGCACCCACATGCCCAAGGAACACGGGCATGAGCCAAATGTCAGATGCGCCCAAATTCAAAATTCACGAATCACACGGGCAAAAATTGGGGAACACGGGCGTGTCCTCTTGCTGTGTGTCTCAAAATCTATAAATACCCTTCACTATTCATCATCTTCTTCACCCAAAATCCCTAACCCTAGCTGCTGCAAGTCCACATGGCCTCTCTGCCATGGCCATGCGCCGCATCCAACTCCATTTTCGACACCCATTCTCATCCTTTTAGCATTAGTTTACTCTTTTCTCTCTATTTCCTTCATCCCTTTTAATAATTCTATGATTCTTATGGTTTTATTTGGCATATTTTTTTATTTTTATTCATAGTTCTCACTATAGTCATGCTTATCGTTTATTCTTTGCCATTTTAGTCAATGCTTTCTGATACATTCATTCTTTTCGTATGTTCCCATAAGAGTCTAGTTCAGTCATTTTATTTTGAAAATAATCATGCTTTTATTATGTCAATTGCTATATAAACTTCTATCATTTAGATTAAACTACTGAGTATTATTGGTTGGACTGGTTAGTTTAACTATATTCATGATTACTTCTTAAGTTAATTATTTATGTTATATTCTTTGTTCTTCTTGCAGGTATACCATGTCAAGCTCACGTGGTAAGAAAACTGTCATTCCCGCTTCGAAAAAGTAGAAAGAGGCGTCTTCCTCAGGCCCTACCGCGGAAATTCACCATCCATACCTCCAATTTCCACCCGACAATCAGGAGGAACTATTCCAAATTCTACGGGCCCAACCTTTAGGTGTGGGCCACTGCATTGACTGGATAGTGCTTGAACAAGTCCAGTTGGCTGACGATGTACGAGCACTCCTGACAACCGACCCATGAGACCTCTTCTTTGCGATCATCGAGCCGACGTACCTTAAGCTCACACTTGAACTTTGCTCGACATTCCATGTTCAAGACGTCATGACCAACTTTGATGATCCTGGAATAGTCTATTTCCGTCTCTGCGGTTTAGTCTACCAGTTGAATGTGCCCGAGTTGGGTATAGCTTTGGGCTTGTACACAGAAGAGTTTATGGATTAGAACGACCTTGACACTCTCTGTCGCCATATTCACTACTTTTCCTTGAAGTGCTGGTATGCTTTGGTCCCCGGTTCAGCCACTTACTACCCGAGCCACTCCAAGGCATCGGCTCTCTCTCCCTCCTTGCGGTACCTACACGCCATCTTGGCACACACTTTGGCAAGACGTCAAGAGAGCACCGGCATCGTCAACACTCACAATGCTTACTTTCTATGGAGCATGGCGAATGGGCATGTACTCGACCTCGCCTATTTTATTACCCTAGCCATTCGCCACCAGACGGAGTGACATCAGAGGGGGGTCATCTCGACTGGCCCCTACGTGACTCGACTGGCACGGCACTTCGGGCTCCTCAACACAGTAGGCCAATCATCCTCCCTTACTCTTATTGGCCAGATGTCCTCACAAGGCATCTCGAGCATGTTCAGTATGAGGATGATCAAGAAGCCCCGAATAACCCACCCTCCTTAGTATCGCCTCTCCCAATCAGTCGAGGAGGGAGACCTTGAGAATATTACTGATGATGTCCCTCCACGTCATGAGGACCTACCGTCTCAGCCACCACCACCCTCTCATCTAGTTCATACGGCGACTTCGTACGCTGACATCTCTGAGCGCCTTACCCGATTCAAGCAACAGTGTTTTTAGTGGTTCAATAATATTGACGCTACTTTACAGCAAATTTTTCAACACTTCCAGATAATATTTATAATGAAGATCAAACCTAGACTAACGATTATCACAATGAAAAAGCAAGTGCACCTATCGAACAATAGTATAGTAATGGCAAGACCGGATATCGTACCTAAGGGAACCAAAAGTACTAGTAATAACTATCTTTTTATTATCTAACCTAGAAATAAAGAGGGGTTGTTTATTAAACTAATTAACTAAACTAATTAACTAATTAAACTAAAGTAAAGAGAAGAGTTGGAAAAAGACTTGAAGAATATTAATTTGATAAAAACGACACCCAATGAGGAATCCACCTAGATTTCACTTGTTATCTGACTCTGAACAAGAAGATTTATTCACTTGACTTGATCCGTGAGACTCCCTAACCTATGTTATTATCTCTTTCGAGACTAATAATATCTAACCCTCGGTTCAATTAATCAAAATTTCTTTCTTAATTAAAACCCTTAGGGAAGCTGTAAATCGATCTATGGACTCCCATATTAGGTTTCACCCTAATCTGGAAAAATCTCGTAACCCTATTTCTAGGCGTTCGATCAACTCTGCTTAATTATGCCAAATCTACTCTTAGACAGGGACTTTTGCTCCTCTGCATAAGCACATCAAATCATGAATTAATACATGGAATATTAACTCAAGCATTAAGACACATAATTAAGAACAAATCAAGTATTTATCATATAGTTCAGATAATAATAACAAGATCCATCATAGGTTTCAACCCCCTTAGGTATCTAAGGGGTTTAGTTCATAATAAGATAAGAGTACATCTCAAAAGTATGAAAATAACAAAACATAAAGAAAGCTCTAAACCCCTGAAGGAATTTTGAGAGAGATCTTCAGTCTTGGAGTAGCTCCGGCTTTTGGGGTGGATCGTCTGGCTTCCTTCAAGTAATTCCTAGCGTGTGGTTCTGTATTCCAGAGAAGTTCTAGAAGAGGGCCCCTTTCTAAGTCATACTTAGGGTGTTTATATAGGCTTTGGATTGGCTTTCTTCCTCCCTAAGTATCCTTTTCGGTGTAAAATACAACTCTTTGAGAAAAGGGACACGCCCGTGTGCCACGGCCGTGTGACGTGATTACCACGTCGTGTTTGATCCATTAATTTTCACATGACCGTGTGGGTCAATGGCCAGGCCATGCGAATCGTGAAAGCCCTTGGCCGACACCCTCGAAAGACACGAGTGTGTGAGCAGTTCGTGTGGAAAGGCTTAGGCCGTGTCATCTTCTCGATTTGGTCCGTTTTGTCCCTTTTTTAGCTCGTTTTTGGCTTCTTTTAACTCTTGGTGCTCTCTTAAGTACAAAACATGAAATAACCGAATTAAGAGTTCCAAAATCCAAAAATCTAGTGATAAACATCCATAAATATGCTAAGTATTTGGGGTAAAAATATGTATAATTTGGCATTTATCAAATACACCCACACTTAAGCATTTGCTTGTCCTCAAGCAGAACTTTCATTTATTGCTATAATTCCTTCCTTTCAATCACACAATCATTACTGATAATGTTACAAACTATTCCATGGAAAATCATACAGTGAGAATTCAACCATAGGGGCATTAAAAGCCTCAAACAATCTAAATCGAATATTTTGATAATAAAATTATAGGTAATCTCCTTCCTCTAAGTAATTGGCTTTAGTCCTAAATATACAAAAGATGACATCCTCACTAGCGATCCACTCAAATCACTCAAAGTGTTTAAAGTTTAAGATTAAGCACTCGGTTGTCTAACATGAGAAGTTATTACCATAGGCTTGCATGAAAATCAAATCTCCACCACTTGTAAATGATATGATACACAAATCAAAAGGCCTTTGTATAGTTGTAACGGGGTTTAGGGGACGGGTATAGATACAAGCTGAAGAGACAAAGGTTAAAATCGAGATAATTTCAATATATTACCCCACTATCAAAAACTTAATTATTGAATCACAAACAAATATCTAGAACTATATTACATGAGCTCATGACAACTTTAGCTTGCTGAGGATTACAATAACAATACTGAGAGTTTTTTTTTTGGTTTCAAGAACAAAACAAGTCAATACAATATAAAAATCATACTTCATGATTCAGTAACAAAAAATGGTGAACATAGTGAGGTAACAATATTAAATTTAATCTCGATAAAAAAGTAAATTAATTAAGAGGATTTCAACAATAATGGGTTAATGGGTTAATGATAAGGGTTAATCAATAAAAAAGTTTAGTAGGCTCAAAAGAGGTTCACTAAGGGTTTAATTATGTGGGAAGGCTTTTTATGGAATAAGTGGGTTAAATCCTAAGTGCCTTTATCATCTCAGTATATCAAATCATACGTGTGATCTCGACATGTATAATTGAAGCAAGTTCTAGAATAACAGTTCAATGTTGACACATTCAAACCACAAAATAAGTGAGCAAGAAAGAAAGCTTATATGCTCAAAAAGCTCAAAAATCTCACGAAAAATTTGGGTTTGTGATGTCATTCCTGTATACTTAAGATTTCAAGATAATACCTCAATTTAGGAAAGTAGTCTAAAAATTTTAGTTATCAAAATATCAACTTACCATGCTCAATTCTCTAATGTCCTATAATCAAATGATCATGCATAATTCCCATGATCTAATTCATGACATATCAACAATAATTATAGATCAATCAGAATTCATTCGATTAAGATTATGAGAAAATCACTTAAGCACAAAACCAAATTCAGGGATTTAAGAATAATGCAAAAAGTTAGGTTTCATGTTCATGTTCACCCCCCACACTTAAGATGTACATTGCCCTCAATGTACAAAGATAGATTAATCAAAATAAAGAAAGTCATAAGAGGGAAAGAGGTGAAACTCCCTGTTATATGGATGCAGAGCTTGATTCTGAGGCTGGAGTGTTTGGGGAAAGTGGTAGCTGCCACTGTTCTTGGCTAGATGAAGAAATTGGGTCATTGAACATGGCATTCGTTGGGTATTGTCCCCTATTTGTTTCCTCAGTTTGTAAAATATTCCTAGCAACTTTGCTTGGAATTCTGTAGAATCATGAAGAGCTTATTAAGAGTTGGTGTGGAAGAGAGCGTAGTAGGATTACTTGTTAGAAATACCAGAAAAAAATAAAGAAAGTAAAATTTACTAATATAGATATGTCTTTCAAAAGAAAATAATAAGATTGAAATGAAAATAAAAAAAAGGAAAAAGAAAAATAGAGATAAAAATAAAAAGATAGAAGGATTCAATGATCCTCGTCAATGGGGCCCTCAGTTGGTGGCGCTGGAGTGGCAATGTGAAAGTGCTGGCACAGCTGCTGCATCATGGCTTGCATGTCGTCCATCTGTCTATCACATCGCCGATCTCGCTCGTGAATCATCTCGAACTGTTACTGCTCGAAGTGAGTGAGTCGGTCAGAAAGGTGTGCCAATGAAAAAGCCGCATGGACTGGTCGTTCCCCAGATGGCGTGATAGGAGGCTCCTCGTGCTGTGGTGGGACATCATCAAGAATGTCCTCAAGATCCTCCTCGTCAATGGCATGAGTGAGACGGTACTGAAGAGGATCGATCCCACGTCGGCGCTCAATCATCCTTATGTGTAACATAGTAGTGATGCCCTGTGGGGACATCTGACCTATCAGTGTAAACGCTGATGACTGGACCACAGTGTTGAGGAGGCCAAAGTGTCTGGCAAGGTGTGTCACGTAGGGGCCGATAGAGATTACTCCCTTCTAATGCCGCTCGGTCAGATGGCGAATGGCGAAAGTAATGAAATATGCCAAGTCAGTCACATGTGCATTTGCCATGCATAATAAATAGTAGGCGTCGTGGGTGGTGACAACGCTGGTGCTCTCTCTCCTTCCGGTTAAAGTATGTACCAATATGGCATGGAGATATCGTAGGGAAGGGGGGAGAGCTAAGGCCTTCGAGCGGCTGCGGTCATAAGTGGAAGAGAGTGGTGCCAAAACCTTCCAGCACAAGAAGGGAGAAATATGGATATTGCGTGGTAGTGCATTCATGTCCTCCTCCTCCATAAACTCATCAGCGTAAATTCCCAAAGCAACTCCAAACTCTGGGACACTCATCGCGTGAACTAGACCGCCTAATCGGAAGTGAATGGTGCCGGGGTTATCATTGTTCGTCATCACCACCTGTAAATGAAAAGTAGAGCATAATTCTAAAGTTAGCTCTAAATAAGTGGGCTTGATAATAGCGAAGAACCGTTCCTATAGGTCTATGGACAGGAGGGCGTGGATGGCAACAGCTAGCTGGACTTACTTTACAGCAGCCCAGTGATGCAGAGACCTGTAGAGAAGGGTCGTGCGCGTAGTATCTGAAATAGCTCCTCCTGCGAAGCTTGTGGAAATTTAAGGAATGGGTGCCGAAATTTGACTGTAGCACGTACCGAGGAATAACCCGATCCCCTATGTCTCTTTGAGGATGGGACCGCGACCTTCTTACCTCTCGATGATGACATAAGGTACCAGAAAATGTAGGAGCATTGATATAGTAGTTTCAAGATGTGGTAACATTTATCGATATCAAGCGAGAGGTGAAAATTTTATATGATTATTCAAAAACATATACTGAGATCAAAAATGCATGATCGGTTAAGCAATAATCCTAGAACTAGTATATGCTATTTAGTAGCTTAAAAAATTTAAATATAGAAAATACTAAAGCAAATTCTTAACTTATTCAGAACAAATTGGTAACAGAAACAATATCTTTGTAAGGCATATAGAACACTAATGTAGTAACAAAATTGGAAAAACAAGGTTGACAAAGTGAACCAAAATTGCTGTAAGGCGGCGCACGAGTGTGTTGATGGCGAGCACGGGCGTGAGGCGTGAGTGTACAGTCGTGTGGAGGAAAAATAGAGGGAAAAGTGAAGATTGATACAGGGGGAGTGGATTTGAGGGTGGTTTGGGGGTTGGGGAAGTGAGAATCTAGGGAATGGTGGTCGGAATAAGGATTAGGGAGTGGAGAAGGATAGATTTCAGCTAGGGTTTTGAAAGAACGAAGAAGATGAATAGTGGTTTGCTTATATAGGGGAGAGTCACAAGGCCTAGGGCCACACCCGTTTACTCTGAGGGTGAGCCCATGTTTTTCGAATTTTACGATTTAGGTCGTGCCCAGCTACTATCCCACGCATGTGTGTCTTGGGCGTGTGTGGCACATGGCCATGCCGCACGCCCGTGCCTAGTTTTATTACCATACCCGTGTATTGTTGTCCACAGCTTAAAGGCATAGGCGTGCCTCACGCCCGTGTCAAAGAAACAGAATCGAGCTTTGCCCTTGGCACGTCCGTGTTGTTTCATTCCCACGCCCGAGTTCACCTATGAAGTTCATCCACGGCCATTTCGCATAGCCGTGGGGAGTTTTTGCATCCCGTGTTTTGGGGAAATCATGTCCTGCTTTCATACGGCCGTATAGCACGGCCGTGTCTCTTTCCCTGTTTTCCACGGCTTTAGACACTCCCGTGTTCCTGGCCGTGTGTGCTGAAAGACTTTGCTATTCAAAGATAAAGTTAATGATTTAACTTGTTAGAATTTAAAAATAAAGAAATAAAAATATGTTAGTGCTCGGGTTGCCTCCTAAGAAGTGCCTATTTATAGTCTAAGCTCGACTTACCTCTCTAGTGAATGGTCAGGGTGGTTCGAGGAGTTTATACTCCTCATTCCTGCTATCAACCTCATTAAAATAGGGTTTTAATCGGGTGTTGTTTACCTGAAAAGTGCCAAACTTTCGGTGATTCACCTCCACCGTATGGAATGGAAATATACTGAGTACCGTAAGAGGGATTTCCTCATGCGGTGTGGTAGTGACAATGTGGGGATCTGCGGCATCTAGTAAGACTTTATCTCCAACCTTAAGTTGATTAGGAGAGGTATTGGGCTTGTTTTGGCGTAGTTTCGATTTATCATGTGTTCTCGGTTTGTGTGCTCACCATTCATCTATCTCCTCTATCCGTAGGCTTCGTTCTTCATGAACGTATCCTTTATCATTTCCAGAACATGGCTCATGAATGTCTTTGAAGCTCAATTTCTACAAAGTCATATTGTCAATTTTAGTATATTGGTGTGGACTATTACCTTCAATGTTCGATGTAATGTCAGAATTATGAGCTTTAAAGGTGATCATTTCGTCTCCCACACAAAGTGTAAGTTCACCTGTGCCAACATCAATAATTATTTTAGCAATTGCTAAAAAGGGCCTCCCTAAAATCAAAGGGGTGTTATTATCCCCCTCTATGTCTAGAACAATGAAATCAATGAGGAATATGAACTTATATCCTTTCACGAGTACATATTTAATAATACCCCTAGGAAATCTTATAGTTTTATTTGCCAATTGAATGCTCATCCTAGTTTGTTTAGGTTTCCCAAGAGCAAGTTGTTTAAACATTTTGTAAGGCGTGACGTTAATACTAGTTCCTAAATCAGCTAATGCATGACTTATATCTAAACTACCAATTAAACAAGGAATTGTAAAACTCCCTGGATCTTTCAATTTGTGGGGTAGCTTATTATGTAGAATAGCTGAGCAGACTGCGTTTAGCTCCACATGTGATGCTTCGTCTAACTTTCGCTTATTTACTAAAAGCTCTTTTAAAAATTTCATTGCATTTGGCATTTGCGACAAAGCTTCAATAAACGGTAAGTTAATATGTAATTTTTTCAAAAGTTTGAGGAATTTACCGAATTGTTCGTCCTTGTCACGTTAGTGTATGGCACACGAGGTTCATATTTGACAGTCACTGGTTTGTTTGTATTTTGATCTACCTCATCTCTCCTTTTTCTTACCACTGTTTCTTGCCTTGGTTCTATTTTAGGCTCCACGACTCCTTCGTTATTCTGGATATTAATTGCGTTGAGCTATTCCTGTGGGTTGGGTTCAGTGTTACTTGGTAAGCTACCTTGTGGTCGTTCGGAGATTAGTTTGGATAGTTAGCCTATCTAAGTTTTGAGCCCTTGGATCGATGCTTGTTGATTCTTAAGTGTTGTCTCGGTATTTTGGAAACGGGCGTCTGACACTGATATGAATTTTGAGAGCATCTCTTCAAGGTTCGGTTTCTTCTCTTGTTGATAAGGTGGCTGTTGAAAACTCTGAGGATTTTGTGGCTTTTGATTTCCTTGACCACCCTAGGAGAAATTTGGGTGGTTCCTCCAACCTACATTATAAGTATTACTGTATGGGTTATTTTGCGATCTGAAGTTATTGTTACCCATATAGTTGACTTGTTCCTCTTCGGTTATGAGATTGAAGGATTGATATTCTGTATGCACACCTCCTCCACTTGAGTCACACCTCATTACTGGATGTACCTACGTAGAACTAAGAAAACCATCAATCTTTTTATTGAGAAGTTCTACCTGATTTGACAGCATAACAATTGAGTCGACGTTAAAAACGCCGACTATTTTCGTTGGCTTAGTCCTCATGACTTGCCACTGATAATTATTCAGTGACATCTCCTCTATAAACTCATAGGCATCTTCCGGTGTTTTATTGTTGATGGTTCTGCCAGCAGCTGCGTCAACCATTTGCCAAGTCGAAGGATTCAGACCATTGTGAAATGTTTGTACTTGCAGCCAAAGTGGTAACCTATGGTGAGGGCACCTTCTCAGTAAGTCCTTGTATCTCTCCCATGCATCGTAAAGTGTTTCTAAATCCATCTGCACAAAAGAAGAGATATCATTACTAATTTAGCCGTTTTAGCCGGCGGAAAATATTTTAGTAAAAATTTCTCGGTCATTTGTTCCCAAGTAGTAATTGACCCTCGTGGTAACGAGTTCAACCACTGTTTAGCTTTGTTCCTCAATGAAAAAGGTAATAACCAAAGACGAATGGCATCATCAGAGACGCCATTGATTTTGAATGTATCGCAAAATTCCAGGAAATTTGCTAAGTGAGCGTTGGGATCTTCATCCTACAGACCATCAAACTGAAAAAACTGCTGTATCATCTGAATAGTGTTAGATTTTAATTCAAAAGTATTTGCAGCTACAGCAGGTCTAACTATGCTAGATTCAGTTCCTGTTAGAGAAGGTTTAGCATAATCATACATAGTACGTGGAGCAGGATTTTGATTAGCTGTAATTGCAGGAGGTAGCTGATTGTCTTGGCTTTCAGCCATCTCTTCAGTTGGGGGTTGAGTATTGTCTTTTTGCTCGTTCTCCGTGTATCTTAAGCTGCGCCTTATTTCTCTTTGATTTCTACGAACTGTACGATCGATTTCTTCGTCAAAAAGTAATGGTCCCGACAGGTTTCTTCTAGTCATAAACTATAAAAACCTGCCAAGAGAAAGAAAAACTAACTTAATAAATAATAATAATAAAATTAAATTGCAAGAAAAATAAATGGCTAAAGTAATAAAAATTTAGCGTTCCTAATATTTTAGTTCCCCAGCAACGGCGCCAAAAACTTGACCGCGTGATTCGTAACAAGTAATAAATATTTATAATGAAGATCAAACCTAGACTAACTATTATCACGACGAAAAGGCAAGCGCACCTATCGAACAATAGTATAGTAATTGCAAGATTGGGATATTGTACCCAAGGGAACCAAAAGTACTAGTAATAACTATCTTTTTATTATCTAACCTAGAAATAAAGAGGGGTTGTTTATTAAACTAATTAACTAAACTAATTAACTAATTAAACTAAAGTAAAGAGAAGAGTTGGAAAAAGACTTGAAGAAAATTAATTTTATAAAGACGACACCTAAGGAGGAATCCACCTAGATTTCACTTGTTATCTGACTCTGAACCAGATGATTTATTCACTTGACTAGATCCGTGAGACTCCCTAACCTATGTTATTATCCCTTTCGAGACTAATAGCGTCTAACCCTCAGTTGAATTAATCGAAATTTCTTTCTTAATTAAAACCCTTAGGGAAGCAGTAAATCGATCTATGAACTCTCATATTAGGTTTCAACCTAATCCGGCAAAATCTCGTACCCCTATTTCTAGGCGTTCGATCAACTCTGCTTAATTATGCCAAATCTACTCTTAGACAGGGACTTTTGCTCCTCTACATAAGCACATCAAATCATGAATTAATACCCGAAATATTAACTCAAGCATTAAGACACATAATTAAGAACAAATCAAGTATTTATCATACAGTTTAGATAATAATAACAAGATCCATCATAGGTTTCGACACCCTTAGGTATCTAAGGGGTTTAGTTCATAATAAGATAAGAGTACATCTTAAAAGTATGAAAATAACAAAACATAAAGAAAACTCTAAAACCCTTGAAGGAATTTTGACAGAGATCTTCAGTCTTGAAGTAGCTCCAGCTTTTAGGATGGATCGTCTGGCTTCCTTCAAGTAATTCCTGGCATGTGGTTCTATATTCCAGAGAAGTTCTGGAAGAGGGCCCCTTTCTAAGTCATCTTAGGGTGTTTATATAGGCTTTGGATTGGCTTTCTTCCTCCCTAAGTATCCTTTTCCGTGTAAAATACAACTCTTTGAGAAAAGGGACACGCCCATGTGCCACGACCGTGTGACGTGATTACCAGGCCGTGTGAATCGTGAAAGCCCTTGGTCGACACCCTCGAAAGACACGGGCGTGTGAGCAACCCGTGTGGAAAGGCTTAGGCCTTGTCATCTTCTCGATTTGGTCCGTTTTGTCTGTAATATCCCGAATTAGGGCCTAATTGGAATAGTGGTTTCGTGACCATAAGTCCGAGATAGAAATAATTATTTTATAATTATTTTGAGGTTTATGATATGATTGCATGATTGTGTGAAAATTTCGTAGTGAAATTCTATGCCTAAAGTGCTTAAATTGAAAGTAGGGACTAAATCGAATAAGTTGCAAAACTTGCATTCTAGAAGTTTTTAGTATGAAATTGTTTTGGAATATTAATGAGGAGGTCTTAAATAGCAATTTGACAAATTTTAAGTTCATGGACAAAATTAGGACATGGAAGGAATTTTTGGAAAGTTTAGTAGTAAGGGTATTTTGGTCATTTAGTTATTAAAATGAATTAAAAATAAAATTAAAAGCCAATTTTTGTCCATCTTCTTCATTAGGCCGAAATTTCAAGGGTTCTCCGTAGCTAGGGTTTGTTTCAAGCTTCCAAGCTCCATAGTAAGTGATTCCAAGCCCCGTTTTTAATGATTTTTACGTTTTTGAGATCCCGGTAACTCGATAAAGCTTATGTTAGCAATAATCTAACCTAGGGTTTATATTTGGAAAAATACCCATAGGTGAAATTTGTGTATTTTGATGTTTTATGATAGAATATGAAGTAAAAATAACTTGTACTACTCGATTTTAAGCAAAAACGAGTAAAAAGGCTTAATTGGTAAAAATACCTAATAGTAACAAGTACATGTTAGAGTGAGAATTTGATGTTGCCATAGAAGAGAAAAGTGATAAGCATGTTGTAAAACATAAGAATAAGGAATAAAGTTTAATCCCGAGCCTAGGGGCAAAAATGTAAATATGCAAAAGTTTAGGGGTAAAATTGTAATTTTGCCAAAATTTGAGTTAAGGATTAATTTGATAATGTGAGTATTAAATAAGCTAAATGTGTTATTTTAGATCAAGAAAGACGTGGAATCGAACTCAATCGAGGAAAAGAAAAGATTGTGGACTAAATTGCAAAATCTTTGTATTTTGGTACCAAGGTAAGTTCATGTGTAAATAATGTAGCATAATGGTTATTTTAAGTTATTGATGTTAATTATATGTTATGCTGAATTTTATTATGAAATGTATGCTTTGTGGTTAATTTCAAATAATATGTAAATTATGTGAACTACTTGTTAAATATAATTGTTACCGAGTATTGATTTTGGCATTCTACGGAAGACGGAAAGGATAAGTGTTCGAGGAAAAAAACCCGTTTGAACCTTAGGAATAGATTAAGATACAAGTGACATGTCACTAGGATGGTTGAGCATCCGAACTCGTTGAGTTGAGTCCGAGTTCACTTATGGATGCGAATGTCCGAACTCGTTGAGTTGAGTCCGAGTTCGTGAGATGTAACTAGGCATCCGAACTCGTTGAGTTGAGTCCGAGTTCACTTATGGATGTGAACGCCCGAGCTCGTTGAGTTGAGTCCGAGTTCGCTTATGGGCGGGTTACATGATTGCTTGATTGCATATATGGCACTTATGTGCAAGTTATCCATGTATCCGAATTATATCCCGATGTGTTCAACGGGTAAAGTTCTACTCAAATGGAGGAATATTCGAGATGTAAAGAGACGTATTGGTAAGTGATGTGAAATGGATATTTTGGACAAGTATGTATTTAACCCTCGGGTTGAGTATTGATACAACCACGATAAGGTAATAAGATGATGAAAAATGATTAAAAATGTGATATGTGTTTTAGTGATACATGCTAATGTTGATTGGTATGACTGTTTGTTATGTTACTTATTATTTGCATATGAACTTACTAAGCATTTATGCTTACTCTCTCCTTCTTACTCATTGCAGTTTTGGACAAGCCAGCTCAAGAGTCGGGATAGGTCGAAGGCTCAGTCACACTATCCGGAAGACTTTTGGTAATGGCTTGTAAATTTAAGTATGGCATGTATAGCAATATACCTTTTTTGTGTAAATGATCTTATGGTATGGTGATGGAATGGTTGAGGAAATCCTTGATAATGATAAATTATGAAAATAGTTAGTTTAGATTATATTTGATGTTAAGGAAAATTATTAAGATACTTAGTGCATAAAAACTCATATAAGGGATGAAATTTGCCATAAACAGAATACTGCAGCAACACTGATGCGAGTTTAAAAATTTACTAAAAATCATAGAAATTGAACTTAGTGATGGACTACATATCAAATTGAAGCTTAATATGTCTAGTTTCACATGAAACAAATGAAACAGGTAAACGAATTATATGTTACAAGATATTTGAATTTTAGTGAAATAGGGTCATAGCAGTTTCTGAATCCCCTGTTCCAACTTTAGAAATTAACCATAAATTGTAAAGATATAATTAGGTAGTGTATTTTATATTCTCAGAATCCTTATTGAGTCTAGTTTCAGTAGAAACAAACCCCATAGTCATATCGATTTTTTATAGAGATAAATGTGGTTCGTAGTAAACAGAGGTTAGACCAGTCAAGTCCTGAAACAGGGGTAACTTTAACTAATAAAATGTACTAATTGGCCCAACCAAAAATTCTATAAAAAAAACTAGTAGATAGGTATATGAGTCTAGATTTAGGGAAAATTTACAGATCTTAATTTCGAGTTTCGTAACTCAAGATATAATTTTTCTTGTGACTGTGATGCAAGTAGCTTAAAAGCTGTGAATGTAGAAATAAATAATCCAAAGTTCTAAATATGTTAAATTAAGCTTAGTAACACCTCATACTCGACTCCGACGACAGTCTCGGGCGTGGGGGCGTTACATTGTCCCTTTATTTTATGTTTTTATTTTTATTCTATTTTAAGACTACTTTTTCTTTTTACTTTAAGCTTATTTCTATTAGATTTTATAATTTTTATTTTACAATTATCAATTTCGCCTATTCCATTACAAGTAATTATGCTTCCTTATATTTTCTAAAATAGTTCTTGATTCTGTCACAGTTATAAAGTGCACCTTAGCTCATCATCACATAGGAACTAAAAACTCCACCAGGAAAGGTTCTCCACGACTGCCATGTCCTGCTTGACCACGACCATAGCTACCACCATATAAAATTCTTTTGGTGCAGGACTTATGGACTAATAAAACTCTACCACCACCGGAGATTCCCCTCCACTCTCACGCCGATTATTCTCCAAAACTCCAGTTCAAGGAATTCATTCATCATTCAAGAAGTTTCACTTCCCTCCCTATCTTATGATTATAAATCTATCTTTTTCAATATATCTACCTTTGTACATTGAGGGTCATGTACATCTTAAGTGTAGGGGGTCTTTTATATCAGAAAAAATCCCTGAATTTTGTTTTATTCTCATGCGATCTTCTCATATCATTATTAGACTGAATTCCAATTAGTCTATAATTTTTATTAATATATCTTGAATTAAAACATAGGCATTTATGCATTGATTGTTTAAACTTTAAGACATTAGGGAATCAAACATGATAAGTTGTTTTTGAAGAATTAAAAACTTTTAGGTTGTCTCCCCAAGTTTAGGTATTATTTTGAGTAGGAATTTACAGGTTTAAACATCAAAAAGTCATAATTTTTTGTGAGATCTTGAGCCTTTAGAGCATTTATTATTTCTTTCATGCTCACTTTCAATATGAGTGCGCTATTATTGAATTGTTATTCTAGAACTTGCTTGATTATGCATGTTAAGACCACACCATTTGATTTGATATGTCAAAATGATAAAGGCACTTAGGTTTAAACCACTCACTCCATAAAAGCCTACCTTCACAATTAACCCCTAGTGAACCCCCTTGAGCCTAACAACCCATTCATTGATTTACCCTCAATATTAACTCATAACTCATTATTGTTGAAATCCCCTAAATTAATTTGATCCCTATTTTTGTCGAGATTTGAGTTGGAATAGTTCCTTAGCTATGTTTTATTCTATTTTGTAATTTGACTTGTTCTTAAAATATATATAATACATGTATACATATTAGTAGTAGTGATATTCTGGGCTAAAGAAGTTAGATTCCATATTCTGAGAAAAAGCTCTGTTGTACATAATTGATGACTAGTCATTTTTCTAGTTAGGAAATTTTTCAATTCAATCTCGATTCTAACCCTTTCTTTCAGTTTGTGACCACACCTTCTAACCAAAGCCACGTTACAACCCTCTAAAGACCTTTTGATTGATGTTTCATCTCAATTTATAGTGGTGGAGATTTGATTTTCATGCAAGCCTATGGTAATGACTTTTCATTATTGACTATTGAGTGCTTCATTTATTGTCCTTAAACACCTCGAGTGATTTGAGTGAATATTTAGTGAGGATGTGAAACTCTGTGATATTTTGAATCAAAGGTAATTACTTAGATAAGGGAAGACACCTATGTTTTCATGATAAAATGCTCAACTTGGAAGGTTTGAAACTTTGATGTTCTGTCAGTTGAATTTTCAATTAGTTTGAGATATTATTGATGAGAATAAGTTGAGAAGAATTTATTTTGATTATAAGTTGAGGATTTTTCTTGAGGACAAGCAAATGCTTAAGTGTGGGGGTATTTGATAAACCGTAATTCATACATATTTCTATCCCATGCTTAGCACATTTTATGGATGATTTATCCTTAAATTTGGAGAATTCGATGCTCCTAATGCCTTAATTTCATGTTTTATACTTAGGTGAGGATAAGAGAGTGAAAGGAACGAGAAACGGGCCAAAAATGGATAAAATGGGCCAACGTACGAAATCAACACGGCCTGGACTTCCTAACACGGGCAGACCGCATGGTCGTGTCAATTTGGCAGAATCGAAGCACGACTTACACAGGTAGACCACATGCTCGTGCCTATTTAACAGGCTTGACCATAGCCTGAAGTAATCGCACATGGGCGTGTCCCTGTCGAGCCCAAGCAAAGTCCTATTCAGAAAAGGCCACTTTTGAGGGCTCTTAGGCATTCCAAAGCCTATAAATACTCCCTAGAAGAGGAGAAGAGGGGGGACGCAGATTAGGAAGCAAGGAATTACTCAAGAGAAGCCAATTGATCCATCCCAAAAGCCGGATTCATCATCAAGACTGGAGATCTCCCTTCAAGTTCCTTCTGGAGTTTTGGGTTTTCTAATGTTTTGTTATCTTTATAGTTTTAAGATGTTTTCCTTCATAAGTCTGAACTAAACCCCTAAATACATAAGGGGAATGAAACCTATGACATATCTTGTTATTATTATCTGAGTTGGATGATAAATATTTGACTTGTTCTTAATTATGTGTTCTTAATTCTTGTTTTGATATTCCAGGATATTGATTCAAGTTAAGCTCTTATTCAGAGGAGGAATAGACCCTGTCTAAGAGTAAATTTGTCATAATTAAGCGGAGTTGATTGCGCGCCTAGAGATAAGGTAACAAGATTTTGCCGGATTAGGGTGAAACCTAATAAGGGAATCCATAGATCGAGTTAATGCAATTCTAGGGTGTTAATTAGAAAGAGATTTCAATTATTCAACCTAGGGTTAGACGTTATTAGTCTTAAGAGAGATAATGATATAACTTAGGGATTTCTCCAGATCAAGTCAAATGAATAAATCGTCTGATTCAGAGTCAAATAACAAGTGAAGTCTAGGTGGATTTGTCCTTAGGTATTGTCTCAATCAATCGAATTTTCCCAAAAAGTGTTTTCCCAAGTTTTTCTTTCTGTGCATTCTTAGTTAGTAATTAGTTTAGACAACCAAACCTCTTAAATTTTAGGCTAGATAATAAAAAGAAAGTAAATACTAGTACTCATAGTTCCTTTGGGTTCAACAATCCGGTCTTGCTGAACCATATTACTGTTCGATAGGTACACTTGCCTTAATCGTGATACTAAGTTAGTCTCAAGAAAATTTCATTTATAAATCTTTAAAACCTGTTACAAATATCACGCATCAATGTTTATGTGATTTGGGCATTAAGGCCCTGGGACATGTTTGGAGAGATAAGGAAATGTGATCTAAGCTCCATTCAACGGGACATGTTTGGTGTGTTGGAGACTGTTAGTTTAATTCTTCACTTACGAGACATGTTTGACTCTATGAGTCTACGTGGTGTGTTGGAGATCCGTGTATCCGATGAGTGGTGGTAATGCCCACTTTTACGTTTCATAACTCAAATGCCAAATTATCTCAAATTATTTATTAATGTGATTGTGAATTGTGACGTTTACATGAATATGCATGTACTGATTCTGTAAATAAACTATCGAATATGCATGTGAAGTAAAATATGTCAACTAAGTTAAGGTTGCTATAATTATGATATGTTTCACTAATGCTTGATGAAATGTTTGCATGGTAGTTGTTTTAGGCATTCACTGAGCTTGTTAAGCTCACCCACTCCTTTTAAAACCATTGCAAATTACTGCGTGCTAGTGTGAGCGGTGTGATTTTGAGGGGTGATTCCAAGCAATTCCTTTTCTGTTATTTCATAGGTCTTATTGTTATTTGTTTTCATTTCGAGAATAAGGCAATGTGGTAGACTTTTACTGATATTTGCCATGATGTTTTGGATGTCTTCATAGACTATTTGTTCCTAGGTTTATGAGATTCATTTCGTATGATGTTGATTATTTGTCAGACTTATTTTGGATGTTTGAGACTATTATAATAGTCATTTTGATATTTATGTAACGATGATATGATGGCATGAAGGATTGGTGCATGTTGGAATGATTTATATGCTCAAGTATGTTGTATTTTTCTGGTTTGGAGCAGAGGTATTGATATTCATGTTGTAAAAATAATACCTCTGTGATTTTGGAACATGTAGGGAGGCAATAATGTAATTTGGTATCGATACCCAATAAAAAGTATCGATGCTCAAGGTAGAAATATCATTACTTTGGCCGAGGTACTGATAATTTTCGAGGTTTGGGTTTTTAAACGAGAAACAATAAGCAGTTTTGGTTTTAATTTTCCCAACAATATCAATACCACTTGAGAGAATTATCGATACCTCACCTTCAGTTTCGATACCTACGTAGTTAGTTTTTGGATTTTGCTAAATGGACTTTATGCATATTTAATTATTATTATTATTATTATTATTATTATTATTATTATTATTATTATTATTATAAGACTATTTGATGTATGTTTAGCATGTCACAATGATGTTAACAGTATGACTGACTTAAAACCCATACCAATACTAAAATGGAAGTCATTTCATTTAGAATGAGCTTTTACTTATTGTGTATAACATGAGACGGTGGTGTAGCATCCTGATATTCAGGCTTGGAGACCAAGTTGGGTATAGGGTGTTACACTTAAAATTTCCATCCCCCAAATTTTCTTTGCTGCACCTAAATCTTTCATCTCGAACTTAGAGTTAAGCATAGTTTTAAGACAACAAATATCAAATGGATTCTTAGCTGCAATTAACATATCATCAACATAAAGTAATAAATATATAAAAGAATCATCATCAAGACGTTGTAGATAAACACAACTATCATACTTACTTCGGGAAAAACCAGTACTCAACATGAAGGAGTCAAACTCTTTATACCACTATCGAGGAGACTGCTTCAAACCATACAAAGACTTTTGTAAAAGACAAACATAATATTTTTTACCTTCAAATTTGAAGCTTTCTGACTATTGCATGTAGATGTCCTCCTCAAGGTCACTGTGAAGGAAAGTAGTCTTTACATCTAACTGCTCTAACTCAAGATTATTTGATGCAACAAATTCCAAAAGCGCTCAAATTGATGTATGTTTCACAAAAGGAGAGAAAACATCATGAAAATCAATTCCTTTCACTTGATTGTAGCCCTTTTGCAACTAGTCTTACCTTGTACCTAGTGTTATTAGGACCTGAACCTTCCTTCTTTTTAAACACCCATTTGCAACCAATGATTCCTTTACTGATGGGTGGTTTAACTAGCCTCCAATTCTCATTCTTTTGAAGTGATTTCATCTCTTCTTCCTTTGCAACGAACCATTGGTTGGAGTCGAAGGCTTGAACTGCCTCATAATAACACGAAGGTTTGGTTGAAACAATGCTCTCGGCAACACTTAAAGCATAAGCCACTAGGTTTCCTTCACAATATTTTTGTGGTGGTCGGATTTCTTGCCTTTTCCTTTCACGAGCCAACTTATAATTAGTTAACTGATATGGTGAGGGTACCTAAGGGTCGGATGAAAACCCAAACAAATCCAAAACAGCTTCAAACAAGCAAAAATTAGAATTTTTTTGTGTCGACGTGACATTGTGAGACACTTTATCGGGACAAGTGAAAAACTATAATTTATACATATTTTTATCCCATGCTTAGCACATTTATGGATGATTTCTCCTTGGATTTGGTGAATTCGATGCTCCTAATTCTTTAATTTCATGTTTTATACTTATGTGAGTATAGGAGAGTAAAAAGAGCGAGAAACGGGCCGAAAACAGAGAAAATGAACCCACATGGGAAATCAACATGGCTTGGACTTCCTCACACAGGCATGTCACACGGCCGTGTCCAATTGGCAAGATCAAAGCATGACTTACACGGGTAGACTACACGCCCATGCCTATTCAACTGCCTTGACCACGGGCAGGAGCAATCGCACACGAGCATGTCCCTGCCAAGCCCGAGTATAGTCCTATTCGGAACAGGCCACTTTTGAGGGCTCTTAGGCATTCTAAAGCCTATTTAAACACCTGAGGAGGCACTTAGAAGAGACATACAGAGTAGGAGACAAGGAATTACTTAAGTGAAGCCGATTGGTCCATCTCAGAAGCCGAATTTATCGTCAAGACTGAAGATCTCCCTTTAATTTCCATTCAAGGGTTTGGGGTTTTCTTTATGTTTTGTATTCATTATTCTTCTGAGATTTTTTCTTTTATAATTATGAACTAAACCCTAAGAGGAATGAAACCTAAGACGGATCTTGTTATTATTATCTAAATTGTATGATAAATATTTTACTTGTTCTTAATTATGTGTTCTTAATTCTTGTTTTAATATTCAAGGATATTGATTCAAGTTAATGCGCTTATTCAGAAGAGCAAAAGTCTCTGTCTAAGAGTAAATTTGTCATAGTTAAGCAGAGTTGATTGCAGCCTAGAGATAGGGTGACAAGATTTTGTCGGATTAGGGTGAAACCTAATAAAGGGGTCCATAGATCAAGTTAATGCAACACTAGGGCGTTAATTAGAAAGAGATTTCAATTAATCAACGTAGAGTTAGACGTTATTAGTCTCAAGAGAGATAATAATAAAACTTAGGGATTTCTACGGATCAAGTCAAATGAATAAATCGTCTGATTCAGAGTCAAATAACAAGTGAAGTCTAGGTGGATTTTTCCTTGGGTATTGTCTTAATCAATTGAGTTTTTCCAAAAGCTTTTTCCCAATTTTCTCTCTGTGCACCCTTAGTTTAGTTAAGTAGTTTAGATAAACAAATCCTTTAATTTTTAGGCTAGAAAATAAAAAGAAAGTAATTACTAGTACTCTTGGTTCCTTTGGGTTCAACAATCTGGTCTTGCTAAAGCTATACTACTGTTCGATAGGTACACTTGCCTTCATTGTGATAATAGTTAGTTTCAAGAACGATTAATTATAAATTTCTAAAACCTGTTACGAATATCACGTATCAACAAGACCTCTATTCGTCACGTCATTGCGATGTTAGGCATTTGCTCGTTATGTCGTCACCTTTTTATTTCGGCTTTTGACTCCACCTTGCTCGAGACACTCTGATTTGTTATGTCTTTAAAATTAAAAGTCTTATTTTGTTATCAAAGCATAGTAGATTTATCAAACGTAACATCTCTGCTAACAATGATCTTTTCAGATTCTGAACATCACAACTTAAAAACTTTTGTACTAGCAGCATATCCCAAAAAGATGCTTTTAACGACCCTTAGTTCAAGCTTTCCCTAGCTACTTTAGCATAAGTAGGACAACCAAAAATTCTAAGATTTGATTAATTTGGAGGATTACCTAACCATATCTCCTTTGGAACTTTACCATTCAATGCTCAATAAGGAGATCGATTTACCAAATAACTTGTTAAGTTTACAGCTTCAGCCCAAAATTCCTTCCCTAAGCTTGCGTTAGAAAGCATGCATCAAGCCTTTTCTAGCAAGGTTCTGTTCATTCTTTTTGCAACTTCATTCTGTTGTGGAATTTTAACAATGATTCGATGTCTTTCAATTCCTTCCCGTTTGCAAAATCACTAAACTCTGACAAAAAAAAACTCAACACCATTATCTGTTCTCAACTTCTTCATGGATTTTCTGATTTGTTTTTCTAATAGTGTCTTCCACTGTTTGAAAATTTCGAAGACTTGTTCTTTTCTATTTCAAGAAATAAACCCAAACTTTTCTGGAGTAATCATCAATAAAAGTTAGGAAATATTTATTATCTCCTTTTGGGATGTTAAAAGATGGACCCCAAAAATCAGAATGAATGTAATATAAAGTCCCTTTTGTTCTATGCACTGCTAAATCGAAACTGACTCGGGTTTGCGTAACACCCCGCACCCGTATTCATTGTCAAAATAAGGTTGCAGAGCATTGCCAAACTTATTTCACAAATAAACACACATTTCTCATACATTTTTCCATTATAAATATAAAACATTTACAATCATTTATAACGCCCCTAATACGAGCCTACGAGGCCCAAAACATGCTTTAGAAATGGTTTGGGAATAAACCGATAACTTAGGAAACTTTTAGAAAACTTAGAAAGTTTTTCAAAATACAGGGAACATAGGCCTGTGTGGCCTGGCCGTGTGTCTCACAAGGCCAAATACACGCCCATGTCACAAGCCGAGTGGACATTCGAAATGGGATCACATGGCCATGTCTCAGCACATGTCTGTCCCCGTGTAACTCCCTGACTTCGGTCACACGACCAACCACATGCCCGTGTCACCAACCCGTGTGCCTTTCGGAATGGCCTAACACACCCGTGTGCTAGGCCGTGTGCTAGGCCATGCCAAACCTGTAGGGTATTCTAACTAATACTACACGGCCAAGTCACACGCCCGTGTGTTGGGCCGTGTGGAGCATACTAACTTGGTTTCTAATTAAACTCCAGGGGACACACAGTCGTGTCACCTGACCATGTGTCACACACAGCTGAGACACACACCCGTGTCTCTTCCCGTGTGGACAAAAATAGGCTATTTACCGAGCCATTTTTTTCACCCAAATTGCAATCACCTACACTAAACCAAAGGCATATAATATGGTATAAATAAGCATTCCAACCAATCTCAACCAAGCCTAATTCAGGCTAAATCCATACTATCAACCATATGACTTACAAGTATAACAAATAGTCATTCAATTTCATACCAAATTCACATTCTCAAATTGCCTAAATGGTCACTTTCATTTATACATCACTTTACCTAAAATCACAAGCATACTAATTCTCAATTATCAACTATTTGATACTCAAATTACCAATTCATAAAGAACCTTTCACCATAAACATTTACATGATAATTACCAAATGCATAACAAAGGCCATTTGCACATATATATACACAACCAAATCAACTAAAATAAGCCAAATCACATGGCTATACACATAACAAACCATTCATCATTTATAAGCCAACTCAAATGGCTAAACCTATTACCAAACTATATACCAAAATGACCATAACTCCTATACATGCCATATAACCAAATTACATAAGTTCAAAAGTACCAAAGTAATAGCTTGATAGTGTGATGAGATCTCTGATGACTCCTGAATCCGAGCAAGCTTTGATAATCACTATAAAACACGAAAAAGTAAATAGAGTAAGCTACAAAGCTTAGTGAACTCGTATGCTAAGTAAGTAAAACTTACCAACCAACAATTCAATAACATAAACATCATATAATGCAATTCAACTTTGAAGCATAACTTAATACATATATTCAACCCAAGGATTAAACACAATTTCCATCAACTTCTTCGATTTTATGATTGTATAGTTCACGTACATACATGTACAAGCTCTTATTAATCTCATACTCATCCATATCCTTGATATACCTATTGAACCATTTGGAATACTATCAGGTACCCGGGAATCTCACACACTAAGTGCCAATACATAGCCGAAGCTATCTCAATCTCATATCACATATAATGTTCACTCTCGAGCTATCAACGGGTCTGCTCACACAAGTTGACAATCATGACATAGCTACACGGTGCTGCTCACACAAGCTGACTAGAATCCGCAACACAAGCCGAGTAACTCAGCCACCAGTAGGACATACGGACTAGCACCCAAATCACATAACCCTTAATGACATGTCATTTGTATCCTAATTTATTCCTAAGGTTCAACTGGGAATTCTCATTACCGAATCTTAGTCGAACATTTTTGTACAATCATATTCATCAACAATTCAAATATAAAAAATTTAGAAACACAATTAAAGTAATACTTCTTAACATACAAACTTACCTCGATTCACAAAAACGACGGAATGAATCGATTAATCCAACACTTTGTTTTCCCTCCAATCTAGATCTGAACTTTATTTTTCTTGATTTATATAATATCAAATTCAATCTATTCATTATTCATTCTATTCAATTTAGCCCAAAATGCATATTATGGAAAAATTACACTTTTGTCCCTAACATTTAATATATTTACAATGTAGTCCTTAGCTCATAAAAATACAAATTCATGCAATTAGGTCCCTACCCATGCTAGCTGAATTTCATATAGACCCATAACAGTCCATATTTTTCATTTATTTCACAATATAATCACAAAATTTACACATTTCACAATCTAATCCCTAATTGGCAATTTTACAAAAAATCACTTTACAAATGTTATTTATCTAACAACAACCATTTATTTTCTATCATCAAACATCACAAGTCACACATATTCATCAATGGTAAAACCTTAAACCTTTCACAATTTTGTAAATTAGTCCCTAAGCTAGCTAAATTAAGCTGCAATGATCTCAAAACATATAAATCATTAAAAACGGGACAAAAATCACTCACCAATTTAACAAAAAAGTAGTCGAACCCTAGAAAGCTTCTATGGAGGTCTCTCTCTTTTATTTTTCGGTAGAAGAAAATGACTAAAAGATGGTATCTTTGGTTTTCTTTATTTTACTAATTGCTAAATTACACTTTTAACCTTGGCAATAAAACATTAAAATTACCTAATACATGTCCAAGTGTAACATCTCGAAATAGGGCCTAGTCGCAACAGTGGTTTCGAGACCATAAATCTGACATTGAAATATTTTTTTATGATTATTATGAGGCCTAGAATATGAAAATATGCATGTGTTGAAGTTTCATGAAGAAATTATATGAGTAAGGTGTCCAATTGGAAAATAAGGACCAAATCGAATAATTTGTAAAACTTGGGTTCTAGAAACAATTTGCATGAAATTGCTTTTAATTATAAATTAAAAGGTCTTAAATAGAAATTTTCCCAATTTCTAAGTTTTTGGACAAAAATGGGCATACATGGAAAATTTTGGAAGTTCAGTAAGGAAGGGCATTTTGGTCATTTGGTAATAAATCAATAAAAAGGGAAAATGAAGGCAAAAATCAGCCATCTTCTCCCTTGTACCATCCAAAATTCTCAAGCCTTCCATAGCTAGGGTTTTCAACATTTTCAAGCTCAATAGTAAGTGACTCCTAACCCCATTTTTAATGTTCTTTGTATTGTTGAGATCCTTGTAACATGTTCTCTCCATTTCCACCTATATTTTAAGCTAGGGTTCATGTATAAAAAGTGACCCATGTGTGACATGTTTGTTCTTTGATGTTTTATGGAGGAATATGAAGGTTAGATGTGTGTTAAACATCTTCTCCTAAGTGATTTTCATGAAAAGCCCCTAAAATGATGTTTTTGCAAAAGGTACAAAATATGTGGTAGAAATGTGAAATAGAGAAAAATTTGGGCTAGTATGAGTTTATAATGCATTCGAC
Source organism: Gossypium hirsutum (assembly GCF_007990345.1). NCBI lineage: Eukaryota > Viridiplantae > Streptophyta > Magnoliopsida > Malvales > Malvaceae > Gossypium > Gossypium hirsutum. Next base: position 87,156,682 of record NC_053433.1, on the reverse strand, counting down.
TAGGCTTGGGTAACCAAAGAATTGCATGTATATCATTTTACGAGCCTAGGGATTAAATCATAAATAATGTGAAAGGTTAAGGGCAAAATAGTCATTTTGTCTAGGGGTGAAATTTAGGCTCAAAAAGAATAATGTGAGATATTGATAATTCATTTTTATTGTTATAGACCCCAAGAAACAAATTTTGGAGGTCGATCAAGGAAAATGAAATGTTTCAGAATAACCAAAATGCGAAATCGACACAAATACCAGGTAAGTTCAAATAACTTAAAGTAAACTCATAATATGCCTAAATGCATGTTTTATGAATATTAGATAGTTTTATATAATGATGGCATGAAAATCCATGAAATGTGTTAATAATAATAATGACAAGATGATAAATGTCTCAGTTGAAGTTAAAAGGGAAATTCGATGGAAAAGCCATGACTTACGTGACTTGAGATCCTACATGTGTTGCAGAAAAGGGTTTAGCCCAGACGGGTAATCCGTTGATCTCAAATATAGAAAGGATCTAGCCCGAACGGGTTTTCCTTGAATGATCAAGTCTCCTGAAGAATATGTGTGCATTAAGGATTTAGCTCAGACGGGTAATCTGATTAGGGTCTGAATTTGGCCTGGACTGGTAATTCAGACCTGAGCTCATTAAGGTTGTTTGTCACTATAAGGGATTTAGCCTGGACTGGTAATCTTGAAAACACTCCATGAGTTTATATTACGGGGGATTTAGCCTGGACTGGTAATCCCGCTGTAAGATATGAGGTTCGTGGGAGTGCGTACTTAAGAAGATCACTCTTATGACTTGACGGTAAATGGATAATCCATCAAGATTTTCGAGGTACTCAACGGGATTAACATGAGATTTCGAAATGAAAATATTGGATGATGAGCTCATCTAAGACAAATTACATTATGAATTATTATGGGACTAACTTGATGCTTGAGTGCATGTAATAGGAGGCTATCCTATATTTATTGGATTGGTTGCCTAACATGGTTGTATGCTAATTAATCGGTAAGTTTACTTTCCAATTATTCGGGCTTACTAAGCATGTAAATGCTTACCCCTCTCTTTTCCCTGTCTTATAGAGCTCGAGGACTCGTAGAGATTGGAAGACGGTTGGAGTATTGTCAACACTATCCACTTCTCCTGTTTTGGTATATAGATACTTTTATTTTGTTACAATGGCATGTATAGATTTTTGGTTATTTGGTGTTATATGTCATTGGTTGGCCAATGTAAAGGCTTAAATGTTAAACTTATTCTTTTTGTATATGGCCATAAGACATGGCTCATTTCATTGTAGATTATGACCTACCAACCATGCATGTTTATGTTAGAAATGTTTTTGTGATGATTAAATGTTGTATATCATAAATAAGCATTCGTAAGGTGGCCAAAACATTTGGAAATGGTTAGGCCATAATTGGAAATGAATTGTAATAATGATCCAAGCCTAAAATATGTTTCAATAGGATGGAAATCCTTATTATGAAAAGGGGATAATTGAGTATGTATTTAACTGATGAGATGAGGTTGACATGCAATGGATTCATTGATGATAGTCCTTGAGTATATTTAAGTCATGTTAAATGCAATTGGGGTTTTTATATGTGAGGAAATGATGAGGGTGACCATTGGCTTGAAATTATAGCCTAAAAAGGGTCCACACGGGTAGACACACAGGTGTGTGTCTAGGCCGTGCGTGACACACGGTCAGCCCCATGGGTGTGTGGTACGGTCGTGTGTCCCCTGCACCTAAAGTTTTTTAAGTCAAAATGCATGGTAGTAAACACACAGAAAGAGACATAGCCGTGTGTCTCAGCCGTGTAGAGGGCACGGCCTAGCACACGGGCATGTGTCTTGGCCGTGTGCCCCTAAATACATGCTGACATCATAAACAGAATGTCCAGGTTTTTGGACATGAGCTATCACACAGGCGTGGCTAGGCCATGTGAAAAACACAGGCCAGGGACACGGGCGTGTGCTTGGCCGTGTGAAAACCCTATAGGTTCAAAATAAAAAATAAATTTAATTAATTCCACACGGGTTAGGGACATAGGTGTGTCCCCAAAGCACACGGGCGTGTGCATTGTCTCCACACTGGTGTGTGAGGCTTAACCTAGAAAATTTTCCTAAAATTTTCTTAGGTTCTCGGTTTAGTCCCGGACCATTCTCAATGTATGTTTTGGATCTCGTAGGCCCATAATAGTGATACTAAGATGTTGTTTGATTGGTTTTAATTTGGAACAAAATTTTTTAACCCGTATTTTTCGAAAATGTCTAAGTATGTATCTCGTAACGCCTTGTACTTGGTCTCGGTCTCAGGTACGGGTAAGGGATGTTACACCGAGAATGTCCACTAACTTTATAAATGGGCTAATTACCACATAAGGACCTCCACTTTCAGGTTCCATAGCTATAGATACCTTTAGCTAATAGAATTCAAGTTTTACACTTTATGCGATTTAGTCCTTTTTATCAAATTGAACATTCAAACTATAAAATTTCTTAAAGAAATTTTCACACAATCATACTATCGTACTGTAGACATTAAAATACTAATAAAATAATTATTTTGACCTCAGATTTTTCGTCTCGAAACCACTGTTCCAATTTGACTAAAAATGGGTTGTTATAGTTTGTTTCCCAAAAATGTAATGCTCGCAAAAACCTAATTTGTAACGCCCCTCACCCATATCGACGCCAAAATAGGTTCAAGCCGTTACCTGAGATTCTCATTCGTAAACATATTAAATCAAGTCACTAAGTTGCGCTGTAATTTAGAACTTTTCAAATATGTATATCCTTTCCCTTAAACAGGCCTTCGAGACCTAAAACATGCCTAGAGGCGGTGCGGGACAAAACCAAGAACGTTTGATAAACATGGAGCACATTGGAAATTTTCTTTTAACTTGAAGTGTCACACGCCCGTGTGACTTGGGACATGCCCGTGCAATCACCCTGTGTCCAAGACTTGAACATTCTATTAAATTCACACGGCCAAGACACACGCCCGTGTGTCTAGCCCGTGTTCATTTAACAGACCTACCATTTTAGATGAAATGGACACACGATCATGCCATACGCCCACGAGTGTGTCCCGTGTGTCACACACAGCCTAGGCACATGCCCGTGTACCCAACCGTGTCAACCTTATTAGGCTATTTTCGAAGCCTATGGTCACCCCCTTTTAACACTTATACTTAATGAATATTAAAAACGAAGTAAAACAAGATTATGTTCTCATAAATGATCTTTGCAAAAAACTTATTGCATGGAAACCTCATATCATTGGTTTCGTACATGCTAGGTTATTTCCCATCTTGTATTTATGTGTTGTCATACCACTTTAACACATTCAAGATTGGCTCGTTCTTATGACTCATTGCTAATTGGAATTCAACCCTCGCACATGATTCTAAACTTGAATGGAAATTTTGTAGGTCATAGCCTATTTCAAAATAAGCCAATCTCCATGGCGATATACAAAAAGATAGAATTCTCTTTCATGCCTTCATTTGGTAAATTAAATGGCACATATAACAAATTACTCAAAAGACCTATACATGCCATTGAACAAATCAGAAATGTCTTTATACCAAAGCTGAGCTATTTGATAGTATGCTAACTCTCTAACCCTCTTCCAATCTTTACAAGTCCTCGAGCTCTGGGAGAAACAGGGAAAAGAGAGGGGTAAGCATTTTTATGCTTAGTAAGCTCGAATAACCAGACAATAAACTTACCAAGTAATTAGCATGCAATCAAGTTGGTTAATAAATTCAATGAGCATAGGATGGCTTCCCTATCACATACACTCAATCAATGAGTTAGTCACATAACAATGCACTATGAAAGATATCTTAGATGAGCTCATCATTCAACATCTCATTTAGTAAATATAAGTCATGTTAATCTTGTTGAGTTTCTAGGAAGTTTCAATGATATACCCATTAACTGTCAATTCGTATGAATGATCATTTCCAGTATGCACTCCCGCGAACCTCACATCTCATGGCGGGATTACCAGTCCAAGCTAAATCCCCCATTTTATGAACTCATAAGTTGATGTCGGGATTACTAGTCCAGGCTAAATCCCTTATAACGAAAAACACTTTTATTGAGCTCGGATCTAAATTACCAGTCCAGGCTAAATTCAGATCCTAATCGGATTACCCGTCTGGGCTAAATCCATAATGCACACATATTCTTCGGGAGGCTCGACTATTCAAAAGAACACCCGTCCGGGCTAGATCGTTTTATAAATGAGATCAACAGATTACCCGTCTGGGCTAAATCCTTTCTGCAACACATGCAGGACCTCATTACACATGTCAATCATGGTTTATATTTCGAATTCCCTTTTTAACCTCAACTGAGACATTCATCACAATTCATACTTAAACATGCATTTCATAAAATTTCATGTTATTAATAAATGCAGTCACCATGCATTCATAAATCATATAATTAGGCACATTGAGTGTTTACTTTAAGTTATCCGAACTTACCTGGTATTTGTTTCGGTGTCATGTTTCGTTTATTCTGAAAACTTTCATTTTTCTCGATCGACCTCCGAAATTTGTTCCTCGAGGTCTATAACAATAAAAATAGATCATTAACACTCCACATTATACATTTCAAGTCTAAATTCCACCCCCGGTCTAAATGACCATTTTGCCCCTAACCTTCACATTTTTACGATTTAGTCCCTAGGCTCGTATGATGAAACACACGCAATTTATACTTTACTCAAGCCTAGCCAAACACTTTTCCCTCTTATGGTAGCCTACATTTTCCATTATTTTCACATTCCTACCACACATTTTACAACTTTTGCAAAAAGGTCCCTTTAGGGGTTTTTCATGAAAATCACCTAGGAAAAGTTGTTTAACACACATCAAACTTTCATATTCCTCCATAAAACATCAAAATACAAGTAACTCATGCATGGGTAAATTTTTAAACATGAACCGTAGCATGAAGTATTGGTAGAAATGGAGATAGTAAGCTACCGGGATCTCAAAATTACGAAGAACATTAAAAACGGGGCTTGGGAGCACTTACTAATGAGCTTGAAAATCTTGGAAACCTTAGCTATGGTGGCTTATGAATTTCAGCTGGACAAGGGAGAAGAATGGCTGATTTTTGCCTTCTTTTTCCCATTTTATTTCATTAATATGCCACATGACCAAAATGCCCTTACGCCCTTTCTTTGAAATTTCATCCATCCAAGCCCATTTTTTTCCAAAAACATAGAAATTGGGAAAGTTGCTCCCCAAAACCTTATATTTTATAATCTAAATCAATTTCATACAAATTTCTTCTAGAATCCAAGTTTTGTAATTTATTCAATTTAGTCCCTAATTTTCCAATTGGGCACTTACTCAAAGAATTCCTTCATGAAACTTTAACACATGTGTATTCTCATATTGTAAGCCTTGTAATAATCATAAAATAAATATTTTGATGTCAGATTTGTGGTCCCAAAACCACTATTCCAACTAGGCCCTATTTTGGGATGTTACATTTCTCCCCCAGGGACTTTCGTCCTCGAAAGTCTTACCAGTGAACTGATTCGGATATTGGCTTCTCATGGATTCTTCTGGTTCCCATATAGCCTCTTCTACACCATGTCGATGCCATAAAACTTTTACTAAGGCCACATATTTATTCCTCGGCTGTTTAACCTCACGAGCCAATATCTTAACTGGTTCCTCTTCATAGGTCATGTCTAGTCGAATTTCAATCTCAGTCGGTGAAATCACGTGAGAGGGGTCTGATCAGTATCGCCTTAACATAAATACATAGAACACATCGTGAATCTTTTCCAATTCAGGTGGAAATGCCAAGCGATAGGCTACCGGTCCAACTCTTTCAATGATCTCATACGGTCCGACAAATCGCAGATTCAGTTTGCCTTTTTGGGCAAATCTCAACACCTTTTTTCCATGGAGATACTTTCAAGAATACTCTATCTACAACTTGAAACTCAATTTCCTTTCTTTTCAAATCAACATATGATTTTGCCTATCCGATGCCGCTTTCAAACAGTCTCGTATCACTTTAAATTTCTCTTCAGTTTCTTTAATCAAATCAACTCTGTGAATCTGATTTTCCTTAAGTTATGTCCAGTACAATGGAGTTCAGCACTTCCTGTCATACAAGGCCTCATAAGGTGCCATTTTCAAACTCGTCTGAAAACTATTGTTGTAGGCGAATTCTACTAGTGGCAAATATTTTTCCTACTACCCTGAAATTCAAGGACGCAACATCGCAACATATCCTCAAGAATCTGAATCATCTGCTCAGACTAACCATCTGTCTAAGGGTGAAAAGCTGCACTAAAGCTTAACTTCATACCCAAGGCTTCTTGTAATTTCTTCAAGAATCTCGAAGTGAACCTCGGGTCTCAGTCGGAAATAATTAATAGTTGTACCCCATGAAATCTTACAATCTCAGAAATGTATAAGTCGGCAAATCTATCGAGGGAATAATCTGTCCTCAACAGAATAAAATAAGCCAACTTCGTCAACTTATCTACTATGACCCATACGGCATCTTTCTTCTTCGAAGTCAATGGTAATCCTGTCATGAAATCCATAGTAACTCTATCCCACTTCCATTCGGGGACCATCACAGGCTGTAGAAAACCTGAAGGCACTTGATGTTCAACTTTAACTTGCTGACATACCAGGCATTTCGACACAAATTTAGAAATATCTCTTTTCATGCCGTTCCACTAGTACGTTTTCTTCAAATCATTGTACATCTTGGTACTTTCCGGGTGAATTGACAAACGGCTGTTATGTGATTCTTGCAAAATTTTCCGAATAAGTTAATTGTTTTTCGGTACACAAACCGTATCTCTGAACATCAAACATCCATCAGAAACAATCCAAAAATTTGATTCAATACCTAACTCACATTGAGTTTGTTTAGCTTGAAAGCTATCATCATTAGTTTGAGCATCATAGATTTCATGAAGGAATGTCGGCCTAGACTTTAGCTCAGCCAAGACTGAACCATCATCAAGCAATGCCAAACGAGCATCATAGCCCTTAATGCAAACAAGGATTTTCTGTTCGACACGTCAGCGATCACATTCGCCTTTCCCAGGTGATAATCAATAATTAGTTCGTAATCCTTGATTAACTCTAGCCACCTCTGCTGCCTCAAATTTAATTCTTTTTGAGTTATCAAATACTTCAAACTCTTGTGGTTAGTGAATATGTGGCAAGTCTCACAATATAAATAATTTCTACAAATTTTCAAAGCAAAAACGATGGCGGCAAGTTTTAGGTCGTGTGTAAGATAGTTCTTCTCATGCGGCTTCAACTGTCGTGAAGCATAGGCTATTACTTTGCCATCTTGTATAAGTACACAACCCAGTCTATTTGAGGATGCGTCACTGTAGACTACAAATTATTTTCCTGACTCAGGTAATACTAAAACAGGAGCTTCAGTTGACAGTGTTTTTAACTTCTAAAAACTTTGTTGACACTTTTCCGTCCATTCAAACTTAATGTTTTTCTGTAACAATCTCATTATTGGAGTTGTTATCATGGAGAATCCTTTCACAAATCTTCGATAGCAACCAGCTAAGCCCAAAAAGCTTCTAACCTCGGTTACATTTTTAGGTGGTTTCCATTCAATAATAGCAGAGATCTTACTTGGATCGACTAGGATGCCTTCACCAAAAACAATATGACCTAAAAATCCAACTTCCTAAAGCCAAAACTCACTCTTGCTAAACTTAGCATACAACTGCTTTTCCCGCAAAGTCTGCAACACAATTCTCAAGTGCTTCGCGTGCTCTGTCTTATCTTTGGAATAAATCAATATGTCGTCAATGAACACAACGACAAACTTATCCAAATATGGCTGTAAGATCCTATTCATTAGGTCTATAAATACAGCTGGTGCATTCGTCAGCCCAAACGGCATGACAAGAAATTCATAATCGCCATACCTTATCCTAAAGGCTGTCTTAGGTACATCCAATTCTTTAACTCGCAACTGGTAATAGCCAGACCCTAAGTCTATCTTAGAGAACACGGTGGCTCCTTTCAACTAGTCAAACAAATCATCAATACTTGGTAAAGGATACTTATTCTTGATAGTTACCTTGTTCAGTTGGCTGTAATTTATACATAACCTCATCGAACTATCCTTCTTCCTTACAAATAGAACGGGAGCACCCCAAGGTGAAAAGCTCGGCCTTACAAAACCTTTATCCGTCAGCTCTTGCAACTGTGCTTTCAACTCTCTCAGCTCGGTTGGTGCCACCCTATACGGAGCAATTAAAATAGGATCTGTCCCTGGCACCAGCTCAATACCAAATTCTATTTCCCTTTCAGGAGGTAATCCGGGTAATTCTTCTAGAAATACATCTGGGTACTCACATACTATAGGCACAGATTCAATCTTCAACTCTGTTTCCTTAGTGTTCAATACAATTGCAAGGTAGGCTTCATACCCTTTTCTCATATATCTCTGAGCAACCATTGCCGTGATCACAACCGAAAGCGTACCCAACTCTCTTGAATCAACCCGTAGAAATTCACCATCCGGACATTTCAATTTAATATACTTACCACCATAATTTACAATTACATCATGCAGTGCTAACCAATCCATACCAAATATTATATCAAATTCATCAAATGGTAACAACATAAGATTAGCCAGAAAACAATGACCCTGAATTGTCAAAGGACAATTCTTACAGACTTTATCAACTTTGACTAATATGCCTAGTGAGTTCGACACTTTAATAATAAATTCCGTAGGCTCAATGAGTATGTTCATTCCAGATACCAAGCTCATGCAAATGTATGAATGTGTCGACCCCGGGTCAATTAAGGCAATAACACATGTATCGAAAAGAGAAAAAGTATCCGTGATTACATCAGGAGCAGAGGCTTCCTCTCGGGCGCGTACCGCATACGTTCTTGTCGGAGCTTGAGCCTCTAATTTTGCAGCATCTTTAACCACAACTCAACTGTCACTGGAACTTCCAAGATATCTCGGAGGTCTACCTCATGAAATGGGAGTACTCGACTTCAGGGCTACTTTCACTTCTTTCTCGACTCACTCTAGGCAGTCCCTGAGAAAGTGGTCAAGAGATCCACATCTGAAACATGCACCGCTCTTCACTCGGCACTCTCCGAAGTGAAATTTGTTGCAACTCCGACACTTCAGCTTTTGATCATCTACACTCCCCACACTAGTTACCATCAGGGAGGAAGACTTTTGGCTTCTTCGTTTAGAGCTTCTCGCTCTACCCAAATATCCTACTGATGAAATGGAGCGTTCATGCTGGCTCTTTGATTTCTTGTGGGAAACAAGAGTGTTCTACCACTAGACCTCTTGCTCGAAGCTTAGGTCTCTCTCTTTGTTTGCTTTCTTTCGTTGTTAAGCTCCCCGACCTTCTTGGCCTGATCAGCCAATGCAACAACCTCTCATATTTCAAGGATCCCAATCAACAACTTAATTTGCTCCTTCAGACCTTCCTCGAAGCGTTTACACATTTTTGACTCAGTTTGGAGCCATTCAGTTGCATGCTGACTTAGCCTCACGAACTTCGTTCATATTCTGCTTCAGTCTTGTTCCCTTGTTTGAGTTTTAGGAACTCATTTCGTTTCAAGTCTAGAAACCGTTGGCTAATGTATTTCTTCCTAAACTCTGTTTAGAAGAAATCACAAGTGATATTTTCCTTTGGCACTACTGAGGATACAGTCTTCCACCAATGATACGCAATATCTTTTAGGAGGGACACGGCACACTTCAAACGCTCCTCAAGTGTGCACGACAAATCATCTAACACTGGTGTAGTATTCTCAAGCCAAAACTCGGCTCTTTCAGCATCATCATCAACTTTAGCTCTGAATTCCTCAGCCCCATACTTTCTAAGCTTATCAACAGGGGCTTTACCAATTCTTACCGGTGCCCTACCTCGTGGCACATCCTTATTAGGTTGGTTAGGGGGCGGGGGAGGTCTTGGTATGTTGGGGCGATTCCTCAGGTAATCCCCAAACCATTCGTCCTTCATAAGCCTTCTACTACTACTAGTAGATACAGCTCGTTGTACGAAAGCTGGAGCATGGCTCTCAGCTCCCTCGGACTCATCTTGTGTTTGATTGGAAGACATTTACTATATTCAAAACAATTTAAACAGTTAGGAGACGTCATACTATCAATATTCGAATGATGGTATGTATAGCAAACCTCAATACTCTCTACGATAGTCCTAGAACTGACTAAATCGTAGCTCTGATACCATTAAATATAACACCCTTCACCCATTACTTGAGATTCTCGTTCATAAACATATTAAATCTAGTCACTAAGTTGCACTCTAATTTAAAACTATTCAAATATGTATATCATTTCCCTTAAACAAGCCTTCGAGACCTAAAACATGCCTAGAGGCGGTACGGGACAAAACCGAGAACGTTTGATAAACTTGGGGCACCTTGGAAAATTTCTTTTAACTTGAAGTGTCACACGCCTGTGTGACTTGGGACACTCCCGTTCAATCACCCCGTGTCCAAGACTTGAGCATTCTGTTAAATTCACACGGCCAAGACACACGCCCGTGTGTCTAGCCCGTGTTCATTTAACAGACTTACCATTTTAGATGCAGGGGACACACAACCATGCCACACACCTACGGGTGTGGCCCGTGTGTCATACACGGCCTAGGCACACGCCCGTTTACCCAACTGTGTAAACCCTATTAGGCTATTTTCCAAGCCTATGGTCACCCCCTTTTTAACACTTATACTTAATGAATATTAAAAACGAAGTAAAACATGATTATACTCTTATAAATGATCTTTGCAAAAACTTATTACGTGGAAACCTCATATCATTAGTTTCGTACATGCTAGGTTATTTCCCATCTTGTATTTATGTGTTGTCATACCACTTTAACACATTCAAGATTGGCTCGTTCTTATGACTCATTGCCAATTGGAATTCAACCATCGCACATGATTATAAACTTGCATGGAAATTTTGTAGGTCATAGCCTACTTCAAAATAAGCCAATCTCCATGGCAATATACAAAAAGATAGAATTATCTTTACATGCTTTCATTTGGAAAATTAAATGACACATATAACAAAATACTCAAAAGACCTATACATGCCATTGAACAAATCGAAAATGTCTTTATACCAAAGCTGAGCTATTTGATAATATGCTGACTCTCTAACCGTCTTCAATCTTTACGAGTCCTCGAGCTCTGGGAGAGACAGGGAAAAGAGAGGGGTAAGCATTTTCATGCTTAGTAAGCTCGAATAACTGGAAAGTAAACTTACCAAGTAATTAGCATGCAATCAAATTGGGTAATAAATTCAATGAGCATAGGATGGCTTCCCTGTAGCGCCCCAAACCCGGCCTAGACGTTATGGTCGGATCCGACATGCCACATCGAAGCATTCAAAACATTTTATATTATTGGTCCAGAAAAACTTATTTAGTGTTTTAAAAGATAATTTCATTATAGGTTAAAGTGAATGGAAGCTGTGCACCAGGTAGGAAACCGAAAAAGAGGTGGTGAGTCCATCGGATTGCGTAAGTACCAAGATCCCTCCGGATCCAATCCTAGACATGCATACCGCCATTGTCACACCTTAACGTCATGGATATTTCTAGGAAACCGATTTGATTAAGTCATTTTTAGGAAAAGTGATTAATTTTGGAAAACACTTTCATTGCGGAAGCTTTATTTATTGTCGTGTTATTTTGAAATCAATTGTTGTTTTTGAAAACGCACCCTAAAGCTATCCAATTTCAACAGTTAAAATAAGTAATACCTATCTTAGTAATACATATTAAAACCATCAAAAATAATTAAGCGGCCTTATTACATTTAAAAACCTAAAACTTCAAACGTAAATAAAAGGATGTCCATTTCACCAGAAGAAAATCAAACTTTCAGAACGGGTGGCCACTCCAAATTCCCTCACAACTCTAAGCCCACTATGGTTGGGGATTTCCTGCGTGGATGAAAATAAAAGGGGTGAGTTTGGGGAAACTCAGTGTATAAGGAAAACCCATTCAAAGCCCAAGTCAGCTCAAGCCTATTGGGCCTAAGCCCATTCAGGTAACAGTGGTACTGGGCCAGAGCCCTTTTCAGATTACAATAAACTGGTCCTTAGCCCCTTATTCAGATAACAGTATGGCCCATAGGCCCATTTCAAAATACATGCAACATCAATAACATATGCAAGCCCATTTGGGGAGACTACTCAACCCACCAACCACTACACTCCACCCGTACCAGCCATACACTCCATGTGGGGAATAGCTCAACCCACCCAGCCCAACACTCCACAGTTGCAGCCTTGCTGCTCAGTTAACAGTAAATTGAGGCAAAGCCTCCAGTACGTGGACAAGCCACTTTCAGTACTTCCTCCGTCAATATCCCAGTCCCATGCATCAGATAATAACAACATGGGATGCAGTAAATAACAACAGTCAAACATGCATTTAGGTCAATTTAACCCTAGGGGTATTTCGATAATTTATCTCCTAGGGATAAAACTGTAAATTTTCCACTTTTAAAGGTATTTCAGTAATTTATCTATTTTAGGGTTTTCATGCATATTCCTACCTTTCACGTACTAACAGAATCACGTACCGAGGGTTCTTACCGAATTGGGCCCGTTGGTCCATCATTCCAATTTTGGCCCATTAAGCCCAAAAATATCGAGGGCACAAAAATCATGCACTTTGCAGTCCAAACACTGCAGCTTACCAAAAACATTAATCGATTTACCTCACGAGCATTCGCACACTCTCAAATCTACAAAATATCGATTTTCGACATTTCGGCTTTTTGGCTTTTGCCGATCTAGACTAAGAAAGAGGGTGTTAGTTACACACCTGTTTGTGACGATATGCTGACGAGATCCACACACGAACTGCCTACAATTGGATTACTAACACGTTAATCTAACTATTCAAATACAAACTACGTATTAACCCCTTATAATATTCAGCCAACCACACCTACAGATCATAGTAAGCTTATAAGAAATCAATAAGCAACTCATTAACAAATTTTTGTCAATGTTTACCACATAATCATAATTTCACTGCAAGCTATCTTCCTGAGCAACAGTCACTAATTTATTTATAACTGGAGCTACGAAACTCCAAATCAAGTGCCGTTAATTTTCCATGAAAATAGACTCATATATCTTCTATCCATAAAATTTCAGAATTTTTTGGTTTAGCCAATCAATACTAGATTTTTCTCAAAGTTTCTCATGTTTCACTGTTTGACTAATCTGACCACTCTTCATTACGAATCAAATTTCTCATTGTACAGAATTCAAAATATGTTCTTGTTTATTTCATTAGAAACTAGACTCAATAAGCTTTAATTACATAATTTATTCAGCTTCAAATTCATCTCCCACAATTTATGGTGAGTTTCCAAAGTCACATTACTGCTGCTGTCCCAAGCAGATTTATTACCAAATCACTCTTTCACACATACCTTGCATGCATGTTATTTAAACATGTATATCACCAATCAATCATCACATATCTATGATTTTACTTAAGAATAATCTCCATTTCATCATTTTAAAGCACAACATGTTAGCGGATTTTTCCCTTTAACATCTAAGGCACATGCATGCTCATTTGTTTGGCTCAACTTCACCTATCTTCCATTTTTTTCATCAAAAGAACATGAAACAACAACCATTTCCTTCATTTTAATTCATGACTAAATGCTCACAACACAACTAAAAACCAAAATATGCTTCAAGAGTTAAGGTAGAATCAAGAAGAACTCATGAACATCAAGATAGAAGCCAACTACCATGAACTTACCTTCAATTTTCTTCCCCAAGTGACCGAACACTCAAGAGCTTTCTCCTCTCCTTTCTCTTCTCTAACTTTCAGCTATGATGAACAAAGATGGAGAAGACTTTGTTCTTTTCACCCCTTTTTCTTTTAATAAAACTTCATATTTCATCCATTTAATTCTTTAATACAAAAGACATGAAATTCTTATCATGAAACATTTACCTAACCCATTATCATGAAACATTTACCTAACCCATTATCATGGAACATTTACCTAACCTATTATCAATTTGTATCAATTTGTACCATAAATTATGGATATCAAGTGTACATTTTGTCTACAACAACATGATGGCTGGCCACTTCATGTAAAATGGGAGGTTTGTCATGCAAATCCTCCTATTTTGCACTCCTATTTATTTGGTCACTTCAATTTAGCCTATAGCATTTTCAAACATTTTCACATAGGTCCTATTTCGTAATTTCACTCACAAATGATAAAAATTAAAGCATGAAATTTTGCCAACATTCACAGAATTCCCAAAAATTGGGGCGTTACATTCCCTATCACATACACTCAATCAATGAGTTAGTCACATAACAATGTATAATGAAAGTTATCTTAGATGAGCTCATCATTCAACATCTCATTTTTTACATATAAGTCATGTTAATCTTGTTGAGTTTCTAGAAAGTCTCGATAGAATACTTATTAACCGTCAATTCGTATGAATTATCATTTCCAGTATGCACTCCCGCGAACATCACATCTCATGGCAGGATTACCAGTCCAGGCTAAATCCCCCATTTTATGAACTCATAAGGTGATGTCAAGATTACCAGTCCAGGCTAAATCCCTTATAACAACAAACACCTTTATTGAGCTTGGATCTGAATTACCAGTTCAGGCTAAATTCAGATCCTAATCGGATTACCCGTCTGGACTAAATCCATAATGCACACATATTCTTCGGGAGGCTTGACCATTTAAAGGAACACCCGTCCGGGCTAGATCCTTTTATAAATGACATCAACGGATTACTCGTCTGGGCTAAATCCTTACTGCAACACATGCAGGACTTCATTACACATGTCAATCATGGTTTATCCATCGAATTCCCTTTTTAACCTTAACCGAGACATTTATCACAATTCATACTTAAACATACATTTCATAAAATTTCATGTTATTAATAAATGCAATCATCATGCATTCATAAATCATATAATTAGGCACATTGAGTGTTTACTTTAAGTTATCCGAACTTACCTGGTATTCATTTTGGTGTCGTGTTTTGGTTATTTCGAAACCTTTCGTTTTCCTCGATCGACCTCCAGAATTTGTTCCTCTAGGTCTATAACAATAAAAATAGATCATAAACACTCTAAATTATATATTTCAAGTCTAAATTCCACCCCCGATCCAAATGACCGTTTGCGCCTAACCTTTCACATTTTTACAATTTAGTCCTAGGCTCGTATAATGAA